>NW_027182845.1:937500-950000 GCF_041146395.1 Eulemur rufifrons
ACCCGGGAACCCACTCTATCATACTCTGGGTATGGGCCCGTGGGTTTCATGCAGGACACAGTGGTAGAGCCTCCTTTCACGCATGGCATGGGAAGATTGCAGGCTTTCTAAACTCTAAGAAAGCAAGAAGTCTGAGAATGAGATTTAGGGTTGGATTATGGTTAGGGTTAAGGATGAAGTTTAGTGTTAGGGTGAGGGCTTAGGGTTAGGGATTAGGGTTAGGGTTAAAGATTACTCTTAGGTTTAACGGTTACACTTTGGTTTAGGGTTGAGGTTTACGGTTAGGGTTAAGATGAGGGGTTAGGGTTTGGTACAGGGTTAGGGTTAAGTGTTAGGTTTAGGGTTGAAGATTTGGATTAGGGTTAGGATTAAAGGTTCGCGTGAGAGTTAACGCTTAGGGTTAAGGTTAAGAGTTAGGTTTCATGGTTAGGGTTAGTGTTAGGGTTAGTTTTAGGGTTAGAGTTATGTGCTATGATTTGTGTTAGAGGTTAGGGTTAGGTTTACTGGGCACTGATAGGGTTACGTTTAGGGGTTAGCATTAGGGTTAGGGTTAGGGTTAAGGGATAGGATTAGGGTTAAGTTTTGGGCTTAGGGTTAGGGTTTAGTCTTAGGGTTAGCATTAAGGATTAGGGTTAGGGTCAGGGTTAAATGCTTGGGTGCGTGTAATGGTTAGGGTCAGGGTTAAGGTTCACGGATAGGGTTAGTGTTAAGGGTTATGGGTAGGTTTATGGTTCAGGGTTAGTGTTAGCATTAGGGCTTAAGGTTAGGATTAGGCGGTAGGTTAGATTTAGGGTTAGATCTAGGCGTTACGGTAAGGGCTAGTGTTAGGGTTAAGAGATAGGTTTAGGTTTAATGCTTAGGATTAGGGTTAGGGTTTGGGGTTAAAGTAAGTGTTAGGGGTTAGGTTTAAGGATCCAAGGTTAGGGTTATTTTTAGCTGTAGTGTTAGGGTTAGGGATAAGGGGTCCCATTAGCATTAAGGGTCTTCCTTACTGTAGGGTTAAGGGTTAGGCTTAGAGTTAAAGGTTAAGGTTAGGGTCAGTGTTAAGATTTAGGGTGAGGGTGAACGGTTAGGGTAAAGGTTAAGCGTTAGGGTTAGGGATTAGTGATTAGGGTTTTTGGTTAGTGTTAGGGTTAGCGGTTAGGAGTTAGTGTTTTATGAAGGGGTATGGTTAGAATTAGGATTGGGGTTAGAGTTAGGGTGAGGTATAGGGGTTAGGTTTAGGGGTTAGTTTTAGGGTAAAAGGATAGGATTAGGGTTACGGGTTGGGCTTAGGTTTAGGGTTAAAGTTTACTGCTGGGGTTAGGGATAGGGTTCAGTGTTAGGTTTAGGGGTTCTGGTTAGTGTTAGGTGTTAGGTTAGTGTCAGGGTTAGGTCTAGTCGTGAGGGTAAGGTTTAGGGTTAGCTTTAAGAGCTAGGGTTAGGGTTAATGGTTAGGATTAGGATTAGGTTTAAGGGTTAGGGTAAGGCTTAGGGGTTAGGGTGAAGGGTTAGGGTCAAGGGTTAGGGTTTTTGTTAGGCATAGCGTTGGGGTTAGAAGTAAGGGTTACTGTCAGTGTTAGGGTTGTAGGTAGGGTTACGATTAGGGTTAGCGGTTTAGAATTAGGGTTAGGGATTAGGTGTCACAGTGATGACTAGGAGATAGGGTTAGAATTATGGGATAGGGGTTGTTCTCTGGAAATGGGTTATGCATTAACGTTAGTATAAGAGGTTAAAGTTAGGCGCACGGGGAGGTTTACGTGTTAAGGGGAGAAATAGGAACAGGGTTGGGTGTTATGTTCAGGGTTAGGGTTATCTGTTAAAGGTATTGTTTATGCTTAGCGCACGGGCCCTGTCTGCATTAGGCGGGCGGGGGGAGTTTAGGGAGCTGGGATTGTACCCGGGAATCCACTCTATCATACTCTGGGTATGGGCCCGTTGGTTTCATGCCGGACACAGTGGTAGAGCCTCCTTTCACCCATGGCATGGGAGGATTGCAGGCTTTCTAAACTCTAAGAAAGCAAGAAGTCTGAGAATTAGATTTAGGGTTAGGATTCTGGTTAGGGTTAAGGATGAAGTTTAGTGTTAGTGTGAGGGCTTAGGGTTAGGGATTAGGGTTAAGGTTAAAGGTTACTCTTAGGTTTAACGGTTACACTTTGGTTTAGGGTTGAGGTTTACGGTTAGGGTTAAGATGAGGGGTTAGGGTTTGGTACAGGGTTAGGGTTAAGTGTTAGGTTTAGGGCTGAAGATTAGGATTAGGGTTAGGATTAAAGGTTAGCGTGAGAGTTAATGCTTAGGGTTAAGGTTAAGAGTTAGGGTTTAGGGTTAGGGTTAGTTTTAGGGTTAGAGTTATGTGCTATGGTTTGTGTTAGAGGTTAGGGTTAGGTTTACTGGTCATGGTTAGGGTTACGTTTAGGGGTTAGAATTAGGGTTAGGGTTAAGGGATAGGATTAGGGTTAAGTGTTGGGCTTAGGGTTAGGGTTTAGTGTTAGGGTTATCATTAAGGATTGGGGTTAGGGTCAGGGTTAAATGCTTGGGTGCGGGTAATGGTTAGGGTCAGGGTTAAGGTTGACGGATAGATTTAGTGTTAAGGGTTATGGGTAGGTTTAGGGTTCAGGGTTTGAGTTAGCATTAGGGCTTAAGGTTAGGATTAGGCGGTAGGTTAGATTTAGGGTTAGATCTAGGCGTTAGGGTAAGGGCTAGCGTTAGGGTTAAGAGATAGGTTTAGGTTTAATGTTTAGGATTAGGGTTAGGGTTTGGGGTTAAAATAAGTATTAGGGGTTAGGTTTAAGGATCCAAGGTTAGGGTTATTTTTAGCTGTAGTGTTAGGGTTAGGGATAAGGGATCCCATTAGCATTAAGGGTCTTCCTTACTGTAGGGTTAAGGGTTAGGCTTAGAGTTAAAGGTTAATGTTAGGGTCAGTGTTAAGATTTAGGGTGAGGGTTAACGGTTAGGGTAAAGGTTAAGCGTTAGGGTTAGGGATTAGTGATTAGGGTTTTTGGTTAGTGTTAGGGTTAGCGGTTAGGAGTTAGTGTTTTATGAAGGTTTATGGTTAGAATTAGGATTGGGGTTAGAGTTAGGGTGAGGTATAGGGGTTTGGTTTAGGGCTTAGGTTTAGGGGTTAGTTTTAGGGTAAAAGGATAGGATTAGGGTTACGGGTTGGGCTTAGGTATAGTGTTAAAGTTTACTGCTGGGGTTAGGGATAGGGTTCAGGGTTAGCTTTAGGGGTTCTGGTTAGTGTTAGGTGTTAGGTTAGTGTCAGGGTTAGGTCTAGTCGTGAGGGTAAGGTTTAGGGTTAGCTTTAAGAGCTAGGGTTAGGTTTAATGGTTAGGATTAGGATTAGGGTTAAGGGTTAGGGTAAGGCTTAGGGGTTAGGGTGAAGGGTTAGGGTCAAGGGTTAGGGTTTTTGTTAGGCATAGCGTTGGGGTTAGAAGTAAGGGTTACTGTCAGTGTTACGGTTGTAGGTAGGGTTACGGTTAGGGTTAGCGGTTTAGAATTAGGGTTAGGGATTAGGTGTCACAGTGATGACTAGGAGATAGGGTTAGAATTATGGGATAGGGGTTGTTCTCAGGAAATGGGTTATGCATTAACGTTAGGATAAGAGGTTAAAGTTAGGCGCACGGTGAGGTTTACGTGTTAAGGGGAGAAATAGGAACAGGGTTGGGTGTTATGTTCAGGGTTAGGGTTATCTGTTAAAGGTATTGTTTATGCTTAGCGCACGGGCCCTGTCTGCATTAGGCGGGCGGGGGGAGTTTAGGGGGCTGGGATTGTACCCGGGAACCCACTCTATCATACTCTGGGTATGGGCCCGTGGGTTTCATGCAGGACACAGTGGTAGAGCCTCCTTTCACGCATGGCATGGGAGGATTGCAGGCTTACTAAACTCTAAGAAAGCAAGAAGTCTGAGAATTAGATTTACGGTTAGGATTCTGGTTAGCGTTAATGATGAAGTTTAGTGTTAGGGTGAGGGCTTAGGGTTAGGGATTAGGGTTAGGGTTAAAGGTTACTCTTAGGTTTAACGGTTACACTTTGGTTTAGGGTTGAGGTTTACGGTTAGGGTTAAGATGAGGGGTTAGTGTTTGGTACAGAGTTAGGGTTAAGTGTTAGGTTTAGGGTTGAAGATTAGGATAATTGTTAGGATTAAAGCTTAGCGTGAGAGTTAACGCTTAGGGTTAAAGTTAAGAGTTAGGGTTTAGGGTTCGGGTTAGGGTTAGTTTTAGGGTTAGAGTTATGTGCTATGGTTTGTGTTAGACGTTAGGGTTAGGTTTACTGGTCACAGTTGGGGTTACGTTTAGGGGTTAGCATTAGGGTTAGGGTAAGCGTTAGGGTTAAGAGATAGGATTATGGTTAAGTGTTGGGCTTAGGGTTAGGGTTTAGTGTTAGGGTTATCATTAAGGATTAGTGTTAGGGTCAGGGTTAAATGCTTGGGTGCGGGTAATGGTTAGGGTCAGGATTAAGGTTCACGGATAGGGTTAGTGTTAAGGGTTATGGGTAGGTTTAGGGTTCAGGGTTAGAGTTAGCATTAGGGCTTAAGGTTAAGGTCAGTCGGTAGGTTAGATTTAGGGTTAGATCTAGGCGTTAGGGTAAGGGCTAGCGTTAGGTTTAAGAGATAGGGTTCGGTTTAATGCTTAGGTTTAGGGTTAGGGTTTAGGGTTAAGGTAAGTGTTAGAGATTAGGTTTAAGGATCCAAGGTTAGGGTTATTTTTAGCTGTAGTGTTAGGGTTAGGGATAAGAGATCCCATTAGCATTAAGGGTCTTCCTTACTGTAGGGTTAAGGGTTAGGCTTAGAGTTAAAGGTTAAGGTTAGGGTCAGTGTTAAGATTTAGGGTGAGGGTTAACGGTTAGGGTAAAGGTTAAGCGTTAGGGTTAGGAATTAGTGATTAGGGTTTTTGGTTAGTGTTAGGGTTAGCGGTTAGGAGTTAGTGTTTTATGAAGGGGTATGGTTAGAATTAGGATTGGGGTTAGAGTTAGGGTGAGGTATAGGGGTTAGGTTTAGGGGTTAGTTTTAGGGTAAAAGGATAGGATTAGGGTTACGGGTTGGGCTTAGGTTTAGGGTTAAAGTTTACTGCTAGGGTTAGGGATAGGGTTCAGGGTTAGCTTTAGGGGTTCTGTTTAGGGTTAAGTGTTAGGTTAGTGTCAGGGTTAGGTCTAGTCGTGAGGGTAAGGTTTAGGGTTAGCTTTAAGAGCTAGGGTTAGGTTTAATGGTTAGGATTAGGATTAGGGTTAAGGGTTAGGGTAAGGCTTAGGGGTTAGGGTGAAGGGTTAGGGTCAAGGGTTAGGGTTTTTGTTAGGCATAGCGTTGGGGTTAGAAGTAAGGGTTACTGTCAGTGTTAGGGTTGTAGGTAGGGTTACGGTTAGAGTTAGCGGTTTGAATTAGGGTTAGGGATTAGATGTCACAGTGATGACTAGGAGATAGGGTTAGAATTATGGTATAGGGGTTGTTCTCAGGAAATGGGTTATGCATTAACGTTAGGATAAGAGGTTAAAGTTAGGCGCACGGCGAGGTTTACGTGTTAAGGGGAGAAATAGGAACAGGGTTGGGTGTTATGTTCAGGGTTAGGGTTATCTGTTAAAGGTATTGTTTATGCTTAAGGCACGGGCCCTGTCTGCATTAGGCGGGCGGGGGGGAGTTTAGGGGGCTGGGATTGTACCCGGGAACCCACTCTATCATACTCTGGGTATGAGCCCGTGGGTTTCATGCAGGACACAGTGGTAGAGCCTCCTTTCACGCATGGCATGGGAGGATTGCAGGCTTTCTAAACTCTAAGAAAGCAAGAAGTCTGAGAATTAGATTTAGGTTTAGGACTATGGTTAGGGTTAAGGATGAAGTTTAGTGTTAGGGTGAGGGCTTAGGGTTAGGGATTAGGGTTAGGGTTAAAGGTTACTCTTAGGTTTAACGGTTACACTTTGGTTTAGGGTTGAGGTTTACGGTTAGGGTTAAGATGAGGGGTTAGTGTTAGGTACAGGGTTAGGGTTAAGTGTTAGGTTTAGGGCTGAAGATTAGGATTAGGGTTAGGATTAAAGGTTAGCATTAGAGTTAACGCTTAG
This sequence comes from Eulemur rufifrons, assembly GCF_041146395.1. Classification (NCBI taxonomy): domain Eukaryota; kingdom Metazoa; phylum Chordata; class Mammalia; order Primates; family Lemuridae; genus Eulemur; species Eulemur rufifrons. The sequence continues at coordinate 943,528 of NW_027182845.1, forward strand.
GGATAAGGTTAAGAGTTAGGGTTTAGGGTTAGGGTTAGGGTTAGGTTTCGTTTTAGGGTTAGAGTTATGTGCTATGGTTTGTGTTAGAGGTTAGGGTTAGGTTTACTGGTCACAGTTAGGGTTACGTTTAGGGGTTAGCATTAGGTTTAGGGTTAAGGGATAGGATTAGGGTTAAGTGTTGGGCTTAGGGTTAGGGTTTAGTGTTAGGGTTAGCATTAAGAATTAGTGGTATGGTCAGGATTAAATGCTTGGGTGCGGGTAATGGTTAGGGTCAGGGTTAAGGTTCACGGATAGGGTTAGTGTTAAGGGTTACGGGTAGGTTTAGGGTTCAGGGTTAGAGTTAGCATTAGGGCTTAAGGTTAGGATTAGGCGGTAGGTTAGATTTAGGGTTAGATCTAGGCATTAGTGTAAGGGCCAGAGTTAGGGTTAAGAGATAGGGTTAGGTTTAATGCTTAGGATTAGGGTTAGGGTTTGGGGTTAAAGTAAGTGTTAGGGGTTAGGTTTAAGGATCAAAGGTTAGGGTTATTTTTAGCTGTAGTGTTAGGGTTAGGGATAAGGGATCCCATTAGCATTAAGGGTCTTCCTTACTGTAGGGTTAAGGGTTAGGCTTAGAGTTAAAGGTTAATGTTAGGGTCAGTGTTAAGATTTACGGTGAGGGTTAATGGTTAGGGTAAAGGTTAAGCGTTAGGGTTAGGGATTAGTGATTAGGGTTTTTGGTTAGTGTTAGGGTTAGCGGTTAGGAGTTAGTGTTTTATGAAGGGGTATGGTTAGAATTAGGATTGGGTTTAGAGTTAGGGTGAGGTATAGGGGTTAGGTTTAGGGGTTAGTTTTAGGGTAAAAGGATAGGATTAGGGTTACGGGTTGGGCTTAGGTTTAGGGTTAAAGTTTACTGCTAGGGTTAGGGATAGGGTTCAGGGTTAGCTTTAGGGGTTCTGGTTAGGGTTAAGTGTTAGGTTAGTGTCAGCGTTAGGTCTAGTCGTGAGGGTAAGGTTTAGGGTTAGCTTTAAGAGCTAGGGTTAGGTTTAATGTTTAGGATTAGGATTAGGGTTAAGGGTTAGGGTAAGGCTTAGGGGTTAGGGTGAAGGGTTAGGGTCAAGGGTTAGGGTTTTTGTTAGGCATAGCGTTGGGGTTAGAAGTAAGGGTTACTGTCAGTGTTAGGGTTGTAGGTAGGGTTACGGTTAGGGTTAGCGGTTTAGAATTAGGGTTAGGGATTAGGTGTCACAGTGATGACTAGGAGATAGGGTTAGAATTATGGGATAGGGGTTGTTCTCAGGAAATGGGTTATGCATTAACGTTAGGATAAGTGGTTAAAGTTAGGCGCACGGTGAGGTTTACGTGTTAAGGGGAGAAATAGGAACAGGGTTGGGTGTTATGTTCAGGGTTAGGGTTATCTGTTAAAGGTATTGTTTATGCTTAGCGCACGGGCCCTGTCCGCATTAGGCGGGCGGGGGGAGTTTAGGGGGCTGGGATTGTACCCGGGATCCCACTCTATCATACTCTGGGTATGGGCCCGTGGGTTTCATGCAGGACACAGTGGTAGAGCCTCCTTTCACGCATGGCATGGGAGGATGGCAGGCTTTCTAAACTCTAAGAAAGCAAGAAGTCTGAGAATTAGATTTAGGGTTAGGATTCTGGTTAGGGTTAAGGATGAAGTTTACTGTTAGGGTGAGGGCTTAGGGTTAGGGATTAGGGTTAGGGTTAAAGGTTACTCTTAATTTTAACGGTTACACTTTGGTTTAGGGTTGAGGTTTACGGTTAGGGTTAAGATGACGGGTTAGGGTTAGGTACAGGGTTAGGGTTAAGTGTTAGGTTTAGGGTTGAAGATTAGGATTAGGGTTAGGATTAAAGGTTAGCGTGAGAGTTAACGCTTAGGGTTAAGGTTAAGAGTTAGGGTTTAGGGTTAGGGTTCGGGTTAGGGTTAGTTTTAGAGTTAGAGTTATGTGCTATGGTTTGTGTTAGAGGTTAGGGTTAGGTTTACTGGTGACGGTTAGGGTTACGTTTAGGGGTTAGCATTAGGGTTAGCGTTAGGGTTAAGGGATAGGATTAGGGTTAAGTGTTGGGCTTAGGGTTAGGGTTTAGTGTTAGGGTTTTCATTAAGGATTATTGTTAGGGTCTGGGTTAAATGCTTTGGTGCGGGTAATGGTTAAGGTCAGGGTTAAGGTTCACGGATAGGGATAGTGTTAAGGGTTACGGGTAGGTTTAGGGTTCTGGGTTAGAGTTAGCATTAGAGCTTAAGGTTAGGATTAGGCGGTAGGTTAGATTTAGGGTTAGATCTACGCGTTAGGGTAAGGGGTAGCGTTAGGGTTAAGAGATAGGTTTAGGTTTAATGCTTAGGATTAGGGTTAGAGTTTGGGGTTAAATTAAGTGTTAGGGGTTAGGTTTAAGGATCCAAGGTTAGGGTTATTTTTAGCTGTAGTGTTAGGGTTAGGGATAAGGGATCCCATTAGCATTAAGGGTCTTCCTTACTGTAGGGTTAAGGGTTAGGCTTAGAGTTAAAGGTTAAGGTTAGGGTCAGTGTTAAGATTTAGGGTGAGGGTTAACAGTTAGGGTAAAGGTTAAGTGTTAGGGTTAGGAATTAGTGATTAGGGTTTTTGGTTAGTGTTAGGGTTAGCGGTTAGGAGTTAGTGTTTTATGAAGGGGTATGGTTAGAATTAGGATTGGGGTTAGAGTTAGGGTGAGGTATAGGGGTTAGGTTTAGGGGTTAGTTTTAGGGTAAAAGGATAGGATTAGGGTTACGGGTTGGGCTTAGGTTTAGGGTTAAAGTTTACTGCTAGGGTTAGGGATAGGGTTCAGGGTTAGCTTTAGGGGTTCTGGTTAGGGTTAAGTGTTAGGTTAGTGTCAGGGTTAGGTCTAGTCGTGAGGGTAATGTTTAGGGTTAGCTTTAAGAGCTAGGGTTAGGTTTAATGGTTAGGATTAGGATTAGGGTTAAGGGTTAGGGTAAGGCTTAGGGGTTAGGGTGAAGGGTTAGGGTCAAGGGTTAGGGTTTTTGTTAGGCATAGCGTTGGGGTTAGAAGTAAGGGTTACTGTCAGTGTTAGGGTTGTAGGTAGGGTTACGGTTAGGGTTAGCGGTTTAGAATTAGGGTTAGGGATTAGGTGTCACAGTGATGACTAGGAGATAGGGTTAGAATTATGGGATAGGGGTTGTTCTCAGGAAATGGGTTATGCATTAACGTTAGGATAAGAGGTTAAAGTTAGGCGCACGGTGAGGTTTACGTGTTAAGGGGAGAAATAGGAACAGGGTTGGGTGTTATGTTCAGGGTTAGGGTTATCTGTTAAAGGTATTGTTTATGCTTAGCGCACGGGCCCTGTCTGCATTAGGCGGGCGGGGGGAGTTTAGGGGGCTGGGATTGTACCCGGGAACCCACTCTATCATACTCTGGGTATGGGCCCGTGGGTTTCTTGCAGGACACAGTGGTAGAGCCTCCTTTCACGCATGGCATGGGAGGATTGCAGGCTTACTAAACTCTAAGAAAGCAAGAAGTCTGAGAATTAGATTTACGGTTAGGATTCTGGTTAGCGTTAAGGATGAAGTTTAGTGTTAGGGTGAGGGCTTAGGGTTAGGGATTATGGTTAGGGTTAAAGGTTACTCTTAGGTTTAACGGTTACACTTTGGTTTAGGGTTGAGGTTTACGGTTAGGGTTAAGATGAGGGGTTAGTGTTTGGTACAGAGTTAGGGTTAAGTGTTAGGTTTAGGGTTGAAGATTAGGATTAGGGTTAGGATTAAAGCTTAGCGTGAGAGTTAACGCTTAGGGTTAAAGTTAAGAGTTAGGGTTTAGGGTTCGGGTTAGCGTTAGATTTAGGGTTAGAGTTATGTGCTATGTTTTGTGTTAGACGTTAGGGTTAGGTTTACTGGTCACAGTTAGGGTTACGTTTAGGGGTTAGCATTAGGGTTAGGGTTAGGGTTAGGGTTAAGAGATAGGATTATGGTTAAGTGTTGGGCTTAGGGTTAGGGTTTAGTGTTAGGGTTAGCATTAAGAATTAGTGGTATGGTCAGGGTTAAATGCTTGGGTGCGGGTAATGGTTAGGGTCAGGGTTAAGGTTCACGGATAGGGTTAGTGTTAAGGGTTACGGGTAGGTTTAGGGTTCAGGGTTAGAGTTAGCATTAGGGCTTAAGGTTAGGATTAGGCGGTAGGTTAGATTTAGGGTTAGATCTAGGCATTAGTGTAAGGGCCAGAGTTAGGGTTAAGAGATAGGGTTAGGTTTAATGCTTAGGATTAGGGTTAGGGTTTGGGGTTAAAGTAAGTGTTAGGGGTTAGGTTTAAGGATCAAAGGTTAGGGTTATTTTTAGCTGTAGTGTTAGGGTTAGGGATAAGGGATCCCATTAGCATTAAGGGTCTTCCTTACTGTAGGGTTAAGGGTTAGGCTTAGAGTTAAAGGTTAATGTTAGGGTCAGTGTTAAGATTTACGGTGAGGGTTAATGGTTAGGGTAAAGGTTAAGCGTTAGGGTTAGGGATTAGTGATTAGGGTTTTTGGTTAGTGTTAGGGTTAGCGGTTAGGAGTCAGTGTTTTATGAAGGGGTATGGTTAGAATTAGGATTGGGGTTAGAGTTAGGGTGAGGTATAGGGGTTAGGTTTAGGGGTTACTCTTAGGGTAAAAGGATAGGATTAGGGTTACGGGTTGGGCTTAGGTTTAGGGTTAAGGTTTACTGCTAGGGTTAGGGATAGGGTTCAGGGTTAGCTTTAGGGGTTCTGGTTAGGGTTAGGTGTTAGGTTAGTGACAGGGTTAGGTCTAGTCGTGAGGGTAAGGTTTAGGGTTAGCTTTAAGAGCTAGGGTTAGGTTTAATGGTTAGGATTAGGATTAGGGTTAAGGGTTAGGGTAAGGCTTAGGGGTTAGGGTGAAGGGTTAGGGTCAAGGGTTAGGGTTTTTGTTAGGCATAGCGTTGGGGTTAGAAGTAAGGGTTACTGTCAGTGTTAGGGTTGTAGGTAGGGTTACGGTTAGGGTTAGCGGTTTAGAATTAGGGTTAGGGATTAGGTGTCACAGTGATGACTAGGAGATAGGGTTAGAATTATGGGATAGGGGTTGTTCTCAGGAAATGGGTTATGCATTAACGTTAGGATAAGAGGTTAAAGTTAGGCGCACGGTGAGGTTTACGTGTTAAGGGGAGAAATAGGAACAGGGTTGGGTGTTATGTTCAGGGTTAGGGTTATCTGTTAAAGGTATTGTTTATGCTTAGCGCACGGGCCCTGTCCGCATTAGGCGGGTGGGGGGAGTTTAGGGCGCTGGGATTGTACCCGGGAACCCACTCTATCATACTCTTGGTATGGGCCCGTGGGTTTCATGCAGGACACAGTGGTAGAGCCTCCTTTCACGCATGGCATGGGAGGATTGCAGGCTTTCTAAACTCTAAGAAAGCAAGAAGTCTGAGAATTAGATTTAGGGTTAGGATTCTGGTTAGGGTTAAGGATGAAGTTTAGTGTTAGGGTGAGGGCTTAGGGTTAGGGATTAGGGTTAGGGTTAAAGGTTACTCTTAAGTTTAACGGTTACACTTTGGTTTAGGGTTGGGGTTTACGGTTAGGGTTAAGATGAGGGGTTAGGGTTAGGTACAGGGTTAGGGTTAAGTGTTAGGTTTAGGGTTGAAGATTAGGATTAGGGTTAGGATTAAAGGTTAGCGTTAGAGTTAACGCTTAGGGTTAAGGTTAAGAGTTAGGGTTTAGGGTTAGGATTAGGGTTAGGGTTAGTTAATTGGTTAGAGTTATGTGCTATGTTTTGTGTTAGAGGTTAGGGTTAGGTTTACTGGGCACGGATAGGGTTACGTTTAGGGGGTAGCATTACGGTTAGCGTTAGGGTTAAGGGATAGGATTATGGTTAAGTTTTGGGCTTAGGGTTAGGGTTTAGTCTTAGGGTTAGCATTAAGGATTAGGGTTAGGGTCAGGGTTAAATGCTTGGGTGCGTGTAATGGTTAGGGTCAGGGTTAAGGTTCACGGATAGGGTTAGTGTTAAGGGTTATGAGTAGGTTTAGGGTTCAGGGTTAGAGTTAGCATTAGGGCTTAAGGTTAGGATTAGGCGGTAGGTTAGATTTAGGGTTAGATCTAGGCGTTAGTGTAAGGGCTAGCGTTAGGGTTAAGAGATAGGGTTAGGTTTAATGCTTATTATTAGGGTTAGGGTTTGGGGTTAAAGTAAGTGTTAGGGGTTAGGTTTCAGGATCCAAGGTTAGGGTTATTTTTAGCTATAGTGTTAGGGTTAGGGATAAGGGATCCCATTAGCATTAAGGGTCTTCCTTACTGTAGGATTAAGGGATAGGCTTAGAGTTAAAGTTTAAGGTTAGGGTCAGTGTTAAGATTTAGGGTTAGGGTTAACAGTTAGGGTAAAGGTTAAGCGTTAGGGTTAGGGATTAGTGATTAGGGTTTTTGGTTAGTGTTAGGGTTAGCGGTTAGGAGTTAGTGTTTTATGAAGGGGTATGGTTAGAATTAGGATTGGGGTTAGAGTTAGGGTGAGGTATAGGGGTTAGGTTTAGGGGTTAGTTTTGGGGTAAA
>NW_027182845.1:970000-972500 GCF_041146395.1 Eulemur rufifrons
GGGTATGGTTAGAATTAGGATTGGGGTTAGAGTTAGGGTGAGGTATAGGGGTTAGGTTTAGGGGTTAGTTTTGGGGTAAAAGGATAGGATTAGGGTTACGGGTTGGGCTTAGGTTTAGGGTTAAAATTTACTGCTAGGGTTAGGGATAGGTTTCAGGCTTAGCTTTAGGGGTTCTGGTTAGGGTTAGGTGTTAGGTTAGTGTCAGGGTTAGGTCTAGTCGTGAGGGTAAAGTTTAGGGTTAGCTTTAAGAGCTAGGGTTAGGTTTAATGGTTAGGATTAGGATTAGGGTTAAGGTTTAGGGTAAGGCTTAGGGGTTAGGGTGAAGGGTTAGGGTTTTTGTTAGGCATAGCGTTGGGGTTAGAATTAAGGGTTACTGTCAGTGTTAGGGTTGTAGGTAGGGTTACGGTTAGGGTTAGCGGTTTAGAATTAGGGTTAGGGATTAGGTGTCACAGTGATGACTAGGAGATAGGGTTAGAATTACGGGATAGGGGTTGTTCTCAGGAAATGGGTTATGCATTAACGTTAGGATAAGAGGTTAAAGTTAGGCGCATGGTGAGGTTTACGTGTTAAGGGGAGAAATAGGAACAGGGTTGGGTGTTATGTTCGGGGTTAGGGTTATCTGTTAAAGGTATTGTTTATGCTTAGCGCACGGGCCCTGTCTGCATTAGGCGGGCGGGGGGAGTTTAGGGGGCTGGGATTGTACCCGGGAACCCACTCTATCATACTCTGGGTATGGGCCCGTAGGTTTCATGCAGGACACAGTGGTAGAGCCTCCTTTCACGCATGGCATGGGAGGATTGCAGGCTTTCTAAACTCTAAGAAAGTAAGAAGTCTGAGAATTAGATTTAGGGTTAGGATTATGGTTAGGGTTAAGGATGAAGTTTAGTGTTAGGGTGAGGGCTTAGGGTTAGGGCTTAGGGTTAGGGTTAAAGGTTACTCTTAGGTTTAACGGTTACACTTTTTTTTAGGGTTGAGGTTTACGGTTAGGGTTAAGATGAGGGGTTAGGTTTTGGTACAGGGTTAGGGTTAAGTGTTAGGTTTCGGGTTGAAGATTAGGATTAGGGTTAGGATTAAAGGTTAGCGTGAGAGTTAACGCTTAGTGTTAAGCTTAAGAGTTAGGGGTTAGGGTTAGGTTTAGGGTTCGTTTCAGGGTTAGAGTTATGTGCTATGGTTTGTTTTAGAGGTTAGGGTTAGGTTTACTGGTCACGGTGAGGGTTACGTTTAGGGGTTAGCATTAGGGTTAGGGTTAAGGGATAGGATTAGGGTTAAGTGTTGGGAGTAGGGTGAGGGTTTAGTGTTAGGGTTATCATTAAGGATTAGGGGTAGGGTCAGGGTTAAATGCTTGGGTGCGGGTAATGGTTAGGGTCAGGTTTAAGGTTCATGGATAGGGTTAGTGTTAAGGGTTACGGGTAGGTTTAGGGTTCAGGGTTAGAGTTAGCATTAGGGCTTAAGGTTAGGATTAGGCGGTAGGTTCGATTTAGGGTTAGATCTAGGCATTGGGGTAAGGGCTAGCGTTAGGGTTAAGAGATAGGGTTAGGTTTAATGCTTAGGATTAGGGTTAGGGTTTGGGGTTAAAGTAAGTGTTAGGGGTTAGGTTTCAGGATCCAAGGTTAGGGTTATTTTTAGCTGTAGTGTTAGGGTTAGGGATAAGGGATCCCATTAGCATTAAGGGTCTTCCTTACTGTAGGGTTAAGGGTTAGGCTTAGAGTTAAAGGTTAAGGTTAGGGTCAGTGTTAAGATTTAGGGTGAGGGTTAACGGTTAGGGTAAAGGTTAAGTGTTAGGGTTAGGGATTAGTGATTAGGGTTTTTGGTTAGTGTTAGTGTTAGCGGTTAGGAGTTAGTGTTTTATGAAGGGGTATGGTTAGAATTAGGATTCGGGTTAGAGTTAGGGTGAGGTATAGGGGTTAGGTTTAGGGGTTAGTTTTAGGGTAAAAGGATAGGATTAGGGTTATGGGTTGGGCTTAGGTTTAGGGTTAAAGTTTACTGCTAGGGTTAGGGATAGGGTTCAGGGTTAGCTTTAGGGGTTCTGGTTAGGGTTAGGTGTTAGGTTAGTGTCAGGGTTAGGTCTAGTCGTGAGGGTAAGGTTTAGGGTTAGCTTTAAGAGCTAGGGTTAGGTTTAATGGTTAGGATTAGGATTAGGGTTAAGGGTTAGGGTAAGGCTTAGGGGTTAGCGTGAAGGGTTAGGGTCAAGGGTTAGGGTTTTTGTTAGGCATAGCGTTGGGGTTAGAAGTAAGGGTTACTGTCAGTGTTAGGGTTGTAGGTAGGGTTACGGTTAGGGTTAGCGGTTTAGAATTAGGGTAAGGGATTAGGTGTCACAGTGATGACTAGGAGATAGGGTTAGAATTATGGGATAGCGGTTGTTCTCAGGAAATGGGTTATGCATTAACGTTAGGATAAGAGGTTAAAGTTAGGCGCACGGTGAGGTTTACGTGTTAAGGGGAGAAATAGGAACAGGGTTGGGTGTTATGTTCAGGGTTAGGGTTATCTGTTAAAGGTATTG
>NW_027182845.1:982500-1000000 GCF_041146395.1 Eulemur rufifrons
CAGGGTTGGGTGTTATGTTCAGGGTTAGGGTTATCTGTTAAAGGTATTGTTTATGCTTAGCGCACGGGCCCTGTCTGCATTGGGCTGTCGGGGGGAGTTTAGGGGGCTGGAATTGTCCCTGGGAACCCACCCTATCATACTCTGGGTATGAGCCCGTGGGTTTCATGCAGGACGCAGAGGTAGAGCCTCCTTTCACGCATGGCATGGGAGGATTGCAGGCTTTCTAAACTCTAAGAAAGCAAGAAGTCTGAGAATTAGATTTAGGGTTAGGATTATGGTTAGGGTTAAGGATGAAGTTTAGTGTTAGGGTGAGGGCTTAGGGTTACGGATTAGGGTTAGGGTTAAAGGTTACTCTTAGGTTTAATGGTTACACTTTGGTATAGGGTTGAGGTTTACCGTTAGGGTTAAGGTGAGGGGTTAGGGTTTGGTACAGGGTTAGGGTTAAGTGTTAGGTTTAGGGTTGAAGATTAGGATTAGGGTTAGGATTAAAGGTTAGCGTGAGAGTTAACGCTTAGGGTTAAGGTTAAGAGTTAGGGTTTAGGGTTAGGGTTGGGGTTAGGTTTAGTTTTAGGGTTAGAGTTATGTGCTATGGTTGTGTTAGAGGTTAAGGTTAGGTTTACTTGTCACGGTTAGGGTTACGTTTAGGGGTTTGCGTTAGGGTTAGGGTTAAGGGATAGGATTAGGGTTAAGTGTTGGACTTAGGGTTAGGGTTTAGTGTTAGTGTTATCATTAAGGATTAGGGGTAGGGTCAGGGTTAAATGCTTGGGTGCGGGTAATGGTTAGGGTCAGGGTTAAGGTTCACGGATAGGGTTAGTGTTAAGGGTTACGGGTAGGTTTAGGGTTCAGGGTTAGAGTTAGCATTAGGGCTTAAGGTTAGGATTAGGCGGTAGGTTCGATTTAGGGTTAGATCTAGGCGTTAGGGTAAGGGCTAGCGTTAGGGTTCAGAGATAGGGTTAGGTTTAATGCTTAGGATTAGGGTTAGGGTTTGGGGATAAAGTAAGTGTTAGGGGTTAGGTTTAAGGATCCAAGGTTAGGGTTATTTTTAGCTGTAGTGTTAGGGTAAGGGATAAGGGATCCCATTAGCATTAAGGGTCTTCCTTACTGTAGGCTTAAGGGTTAGGCTTAGAGTTAAAGGTTAAGGTTAGGGTCAGTGTTAAGATTTAGGGTGAGGGTTAACGGTTAGGGTAAAGGTTAAGTGTTAGGGTTAGGGATTAGTGATTAGGGTTTTTGGTTAGTGTTAGGTTAGCGGTTAGTGTTTTATGAAGGGGTATGGTTAGAATTAGGATTGGGGTTAGAGTTAGGGTGAGGTATAGGGGTTAGGTTTAGGGGTTAGTTTTAGGGTAAAAGGATAGGATTAGGGTTACGGGTTGGGCTTAGGTTTAGCGTTAAAGTTTACTGCTAGGGTTAGGGATAGGGTTCAGGGTTAGCTTTAGGGGTTCTGGTGAGGGTTAAGTGTTAGGTTAGTGTCAGGGTTAGGTCTAGTCGTGAGGGTAAGGTTTAGGGTTAGTATTAAGAGCTAGGGTTAGGTTTAATGGTTAGGATTAGGATTAGGGTTAAGGGTTAGGGTAAGTCTTAGGGGTTAGGGTGAAGGGTTAGGGACAAGGGTTAGGGTTTTTGTTAGGCATAGCGTTGGGGTTAGAAGTAAGGGTTACTCTCAGTGTCAGGGTTGTAGGTAGGGTTACGGTTAGGGTTAGTGGTTTGGAATTAGGGTTAGGGATTAGGTGTCACAGTGATGACTAGGAGATAGGGTTAGAATTATGGGATAGGGGTTGTTCTCAGGAAATGGGTTATGCATTAACGTTAGGATAAGAGGTTAAAGTAGGCGCACGGTGAAGTTTACGTGTTAAGGGGAGAAATAGGAACAGGGTTGGGTGTTATGTTCAGGGTTAGGGTTATCTGTTAAAGGTATTGTTTATGCTTAGCGCACGGGCCCTGTCTGCATTAGGCGGGCGGGGGGGAATTTAGGGGGCTGGGATTGTACCCGGGAAGCCACTCTATCATACTCTGGGTATGGGTCCGTGCGTTTCATACAGGACACAGTGTAGAGCCTCCTTTCACGCATGGCATGGGAGGATTGCAGGCTTTCTAAACTCTAAGAAAGCAAGAAGTCTGAGAATTAGATTTAGGGTTAGGATTCTGGTTAGGGTTAAGGATCAAGTTTAGTGTTAGGGTGAGGGCTTAGGGTTAGGGATTAGGGTTAGGGTTAAAGGTTACTCTTAGGTTTAACGGTTACACTTTGGTTTAGGGTTGAGGTTTACGGTTAGGGTTAAGATGAGCGGTTAGGGTTTGGTACAGGGTTAGGGTTAAGTGTAAGGTTTAGGGTTGAAGATTAGGATTAGGGTTAGGATTATAGGATAGCGTGAGAGTTAACGCTTAGGGTTAAGGTTAAGAGTTAGGGTTTAGGGTTAGGGTTAGTTTTAGGGTTAGAGTTATGTGCTATGGTTTGTGTTAGAGGTTAGGGTTAGGTTTACTGGTGATGGTTAGGGTTACGTTTAGGGGTTAGCATTAGTGTTAGGGTTAGGGTTAGGGTTAAGGGAGAGGATTACGGTTAAGTGTTGGCCTTAGGGTTAGGGTTTAGTGTTAGGGTTATCATTAAGGACTAGCGGTAGTGTCAGGGTTAAATGCCTGGGTGCGGGTAATGGTTAGGGTTAGGGTTAAGGGTCACGGATAGGGTTAGTGTTAAGGGTTACGGGTAGGTTTAGGGTTCAGGGTTAGAGTTAGCATTAGGGCTTAAGGTTAGGATTAGGCGGTAGGTTCGATTTAGGGTTAGATCTAGGCGTTAGGGTAAGGGCTAGCGTTAGGGTTAAGAGATAGGGTTAGGTTTAATGCTTAGGATTAGGGTTAGGTTTTGGGGTTAAAGTAAGTGTTAGGGGTTAGGTTTAAGGATTAAAGGTTACTGTTATTTTTAGCTGTAGTGTTAGGGTTACGGAAAAGGGATCCCATTAGCATTAAGGGTCTTCCTTACTGTAGGGTTAAGGGTTAGGCTTAGAGTTAAAGGTTAAGGTTAGGGTCAGTGTTAAGATTTAGGGTGAGGGTTAACGGTTAGGGTAAAGGTTAAGCGTTAGGGTTAGGGATTAGTGATTAGGGTTTTTGGTTAGTGTTAGGGTTAGCGGTTAGGAGTTAGTGTTTTATGAAGGGGTATGGTTAGAATTAGGATTGGGGTTAGAGTTAGGGTGAGGTATAGGGGTTAGGTTTAGGGGTTAGTTTTAGGTAAAAGGATAGGATTAGGGTTACGGGTTGGGCTTAGGTTTAGGGTTAAAGTTTACTGCTAGGGTTAGGGATAGGGTTCAGGGTTAGCTTTAGGGGTTCTGGTTAGGGTTAGGTGTTAGGTTAGTGTCAGGGTTAGGTCTAGTCGTGAGGGCAAGGTTCAGGGTTATCTTTAAGAGCTAGGGTTAGGTTTAATGGTTAGGATTAGGATTAGGGTTAAGGGTTAGGGTAAGGCTTAGGGGTTAGGGTGCAGGGTTAGGGTTTTTGTTAGGCATAGCGTTGGGGTTAGAAGTAAGGGTTACTGTCAGTGTTAGGGTTGTAGGTAGGGTTACGGTTAGGGTTAGCGGTTTAGAATTAGGGTTAGGGATTAGGTGTCACAGTGATGACTGGGAGATAGGGTTAGAATTATGGGATAGGGGTTGTTCTCAGGAAATGGGTTATGCATTAACGTTAGGATAAGAGGTTAAAGTTAGGCGCACGGTGAGGTTTACGTGTTAAGGGGAGAAATAGGAACAGGGTTGGGTGTTATGTTCAGGGTTAGGGTTATCTGTTAAAGGTTTTGTTTATGCTTAGCGCACGGGCCCTGTCTGCATTAGGCGGGCGGGGGGAGTTTAGGGGGCTGGGATTGTACCCGGGAACCCACTCTATCCTACTCTGGGTATGGGCCCGTGGGTTTCATGCAGGACACAGTGGTAGAGCCTCCTTTCACGCATGGCATGGGAGGATTGCAGGCTTTCTAAACTCTAAGAAAGTAAGAAGTCTGAGAATTAGATTTAGGGTTAGGATTATGGTTAGGGTTAAGGATGAAGTTTAGTGTTAGGGTGAGGGCTTAGGGTTAGGGCTTAGGGTTAGGGTTAAATGTTACTCTTAGGTTTAACGGTTACACTTTGGTTTAGGGTTGAGGTTTACGGTTAGGGTTAAGATGAGGGGTTAGGGTTTGGTACAGGGTTAGGGTTAAGTGTTAGGTTTAGGGTTGAAGATTAGGATTAGGGTTAGGATTAAAGGTTAGCGTGAGAGTTAACTCTTAGGGTTAAGCTTAAGAGTTAGGGGTTAGGGTTAGGTTTAGGGTTCGTTTTAGGGTTAGAGTTATGTTCTATGGTTTGTGTTAGAGGTTAGGGTTAGGTTTACTGGTCACGGTGAGGGTTACGTTTAGGGGTTAGCATTAGGGTTAGGGTTAAGGGATAGGATTAGGGTTAAGTGTTGGGCGTAGGGTGAGGGTTTATTGTTAGGGTTATCATTAAGGATTAGGGGTAGGGTCAGGGTTAAATGCTTGGGTGCGGGTAATGGTTAGGGTCAGGGTTAAGGTTCACGGATAGGGTTAGTGTTAAGGGTTACGGGTAGGTTTAGAGTTCAGGGTTAGAGTTAGCATTAGGGCTTAAGGTTAGGATTAGGCGGTAGGTTCGATTTAGGGTTAGATCTAGGCGTTAGGGTAAGGGCTAGCGTTAGGGTTAAGAGATAGGGTTAGGTTTAATGCTTAGGATTAGGGTTAGGGTTTGGGGTTAAAGTAAGTGTTAGGGGTTAGGTTTCAGGATCCAAGGTTAGGGTTATTTTTAACTGTAGTGTTAGGGTAAGGGATAAGGGATCCCATTAGCATTAAGGGTCTTCCTTACTGTAGGGTTAAGGGTTAGGCTTAGAGTTAAAGGTTAAGGTTAGGGTCAGTGTTAAGATTTAGGGTGAGGGTTAACGGTTAGGGTAAAGGTTAAGCGTTAGGGTTAGGGATTAGTGATTAGGGTTTTTGGTTAGTGTTAGGGTTAGCGGTTAGGAGTTAGTGTTTTATGAAGGGGTATGGTTAGAATTAGGATTGGGGTTAGAGTTAGGGTGAGGTATAGGGGTTAGGTTTAGGGGTTAGTTTTAGGGTAAAAGGATAGGATTAGGGTTACGGGTTGGGCTTAGGTTTAGGGTTAAAGTTTACTGCTAGGGTTAGGGATAGGGTTCAGGGTTAGCTTTAGGGGTTCTGGTTAGGGTTAGGTGTTAGGTTAGTGTCAGGGTTAGGTCTAGTCGTGAGGGTAAGGTTTAGGGTTAGTTTAAGAGCTAGGGTTAGGTTTAATGGTTAGGATTAGGATTAGGGTTAAGGGTTAGGGTAAGGCTTAGGGGTGAGGGTGAAGGGATAGGGTCAAGGGTTAGGGTTTTTGTTAGGCATAGCGTTGGGGTTAGAAGTAAGGGTTACTGTCAGTGTTAGGGTTGTAGGTAGGGTTACGGTTAGGGTTAGCAGTTTAGAATTAGGGTTAGGGATTAGATGTCACAGTGATGACTAGGAGATAGGGTTAGAATTATGGGATAGGGGTTGTTCTCAGGAAATGGGTTATGCATTAACGTGAGGATAAGAGGTTAAAGTTAGGCGCACGGTGAGGTTTACGTGTTAAGGGGAGAAATAGGAACAGGGTTGGGTGTTACGTTCAGGGTTAGGGTTATCTGTTAAAGGTATTGTTTATGCTTAGAGCACGGGCCCTGTCTGCATTAGGCGGGCGGGGGGAGTTTAGGGGGCTGGGATTGTACCCGGGAACCCACTCTATCATACTCTGGGTATGGGCCCGTGGGTTTCATGCAGGACACAGTGGTAGAGCCTCCTTTCACGCATGGCATGGGAGGATTGCAGGCTTTCTAAACTCTAAGAAAGCAAGAAGTCTGAGAATTAGATTTAGGGTTAGGATTATGGTTAGGGTTAAGGATGAAGTTTAGTGTTAGGGTGAGGGCTTAGGGTTAGGGCTCAGGGTTAGGGTTAAAGGTTACTCTTAGGTTTAACGGTTACACTTTTTTTTAAGGGTTGAGGTTTATGGTTAGGGTTAAGATGAGGGGTTAGGGTTTGGTACAGGGTTAGGGTTAAGTGTTAGGTTTAGGGTTGAAGATTAGGATTAGGGTTAGGATTAAAGGTAAGCGTGAGAGTTAACGCTTAGGGTTAAGCTTAAGAGTTAGGGGTTAGGGTTAGGTTTATGGTTCGTTTTAGGGTTAGAGTTATGTGCTATGGTTTGTGTTAGAGGTTAGGGTTAGGGTTAGGGTTAGGGTTAGGGATAGGGTTAGTTTTAGTTAGTTTAGTGCTATGGTTTGTGTTAGAGGTTAGGATTAGGTTTACTGGTCACGGTTAGGGTTACGTTTAGGGGTTAACATTAGGGTTAGGGTTAAGGGATAGGATTAGGGATAAGTGTTGGGCTTAGGGTTAGGGTTTAGTGTTAGGGTTATCATTAAGGATTAGGGGTAGAGTCAGGGTTAAATGCTTGGGTGCGGGTAATGGTTAGGGTCAGGGTTAAGGTTGACGGATAGGGTTAGTGTTAAGGGTTACGGGTAGGTTTAGGGTTCAGGGTTAGAGTTAGCATTAGGGCTTAAGGTTAGGATTAGGCGGTAGCTTCGATTTAGGGTTAGATCTAGGCGTTAGGGTAAGGGCTAGCGTTAGGGTTAAGAGATAGGGTTAGGTTTAATGCTTAGGATTAGGGTTAGGGTTTGGGGTTAAAGTAAGTGTTAGGGGTTAGGTTTAAGGATCAAAGGTTAGGGTTATTTTTAGCTGTAGTGTTAGGGTTAGGGATAAGGGATCCCATTAGCATTAAGGGTCTTCCTTACTGTAGGGTTAAGGGTTAGGCTTAGAGTTAAAGGTTAAGGTTAGGGTCAGTGTTAAGATTTGGGGTGAGGGTTAACGGTTAGGGTAAAGGTTAAGCGTTAGGGTTAGGGATTAGTGATTAGGGTTTTTGGTTAGTGTTAGGGTTAGCGGTTAGGAGTTAGTGTATTATGTAGGGGTATGGTTCGAATTAGGATTGGGGTTAGAGTTAGGGTGAGGTATAGGGGTTAGGTTTATGGTAAAAGGATAGGATTAGGGTTACGGGTTGGGCTTAGGTTTAGGGTTAAAGTTTACTGCTAGGGTTAGGGATAGGGTTCAGGGTTAGCTTTAGGGGTTCTGGTTAGGGTTAGGTGTTAGGTTAGTGTCAGGGTTAGGTCTAGTCGTGAGGGTAAGGTTTAGGGTTAGCTTTAAGAGCTAGGGTTAGGTTTAATGGTTAGGATTAGGATTAGGGTTAAGGGTTAGGGTAAGGCTTAGGGGTTAGGGTGAAGGGTTAGGGTCAAGGGTTAGGGTTTTTGTTAGGCATAGCGTTGGGGTTAGAAGTAAGGGTTACTGTCAGTGTTAGGGTTGTAGGTAGGGTTACGGTTAGGGTTAGCGGTTTAGAATTAGGGTTAGGGATTAGGTGTCACAGTGATGACTAGGAGATAGGGTTAGAATTATGGGATAGGGGTTGTTCTCAGGAAATGGGTTATGCATTAACGTTAGGATAAGAGGTTAAAGTTAGGCGCACGGTGAGGTTTACGTGTTAAGGGGAGAAATAATAACAGGGTTGGGTTGTTATGTTCAGGGTTAGGGTTATCTGTTAAAGGTATTGTTTATGCTTAGCGCACGGGCCCTGTCTGCATTAGGCGGGCGGGGGGAGTTTAGGGGGCTGGGATTGTACCCGGGAACCCACTCTATCATACTCTGGGTATGGGCCCGTGGGTTTCATGGAGGAAACAGTGGTAGAGCCTCCTTTCAAGCATGGCATTGGAGGATTGCAGGCTTTCTATACTCTAAGAAAGCAAGAAGTCTGAGAATTAGATTTAGGGTTAGGATTATGGTTAGGGTTAAGGATGAAGTTTAGTGTTAGCGTGAGGGCTTAGGGTTAGGGATTAGGGTTAGGGTTAAAGGTTACTCTTAGGTTTAACGGTTACACTTTTGTATAGGGTTGAGGTTTTCGGTTAGGGTTAAGATGAGGGGTTAGGGTTTGGTACAGGGTTAGGGTTAAGTGTAAGGTTTAGGGTTGAAGATTAGGATTAGGGTTAGGATTAAAGGTTAGCGTGAGAGTTAATGCTTAGGCTTAAGGTTAAGAGATAGGGTTTGGGGTTAGGGTTAGGGTTAATTTTAGGGTTAGAGTTATGTGCTATGGTTTGTGTTAGAGGTTAGGGTTAGGTTTACTGGTGATGGTTAGGGTTACGTTTAGGGGTTAGCATTAGTGTTAGGGTTAGGGTTAGGGTTAAGGGAGAGGATTACGGTTAAGTGTTGGCCTTAGGGTTAGGGTTTAGTGTTAGGGTTATCATTAAGGACTAGCGGTAGTGTCAGGGTTAAATGCCTGGGTGCGGGTAATGGTTAGGGTCAGGGTTAAGGGTCACGGATAGGGTTAGTGTTAAGGGTTACGGGTAGGTTTAGGGTTCAGGGTTAGAGTTAGCATTAGGGCTTAAGGTTAGGATTAGGCGGTAGGTTCGATTTAGGGTTAGATCTAGGCGTTAGGGTAAGGGCTAGCGTTAGGGTTAAGAGATAGGGTTAGGTTTAATGCTTAGGATTAGGGTTAGGTTTTGGGGTTAAAGTAAGTGTTAGGGGTTAGGTTTAAGGATTAAAGGTTACTGTTATTTTTAGCTGTAGTGTTAGGGTTACGGAAAAGGGATCCCATTAGCATTAAGGGTCTTCCTTACTGTAGGGTTAAGGGTTAGGCTTAGAGTTAAAGGTTAAGGTTAGGGTCAGTGTTAAGATTTAGGGTGAGGGTTAACGGTTAGGGTAAAGGTTAAGCGTTAGGGTTAGGGATTAGTGATTAGGGTTTTTGGTTAGTGTTAGGGTTAGCGGTTAGGAGTTAGTGTTTTATGAAGGGGTATGGTTAGAATTAGGATTGGGGTTAGAGTTAGGGTGAGGTATAGGGGTTAGGTTTAGGGGTTAGTTTTAGGGTAAAAGGATAGGATTAGGGTTACGGGTTGGGCTTAGGTTTAGGGTTAAAGTTTACTGCTAGGGTTAGGGATAGGGTTCAGGCTTAGCTTTAGGGGTTCTGCTTAAGGGTAGGTGTTAGGTTAGTGTCAGGGTTAGGTCTAGTCGTGAGGGCAAGGTTCAGGGTTATCTTTAAGAGCTAGGGTTAGGTTTAATGGTTAGGATTAGGATTAGGGTTAAGGGTTAGGGTAAGGCTTAGGGGTTAGGGTGCAGGGTTAGGGTTTTTGTTAGGCATAGCGTTGGGGTTAGAAGTAAGGGTTACTGTCAGTGTTAGGGTTGTAGGTAGGGTTACGGTTAGGGTTAGCGGTTTAGAATTAGGGTTAGGGATTAGGTGTCACAGTGATGACTGGGAGATAGGGTTAGAATTATGGGATAGGGGTTGTTCTCAGGAAATGGGTTATGCATTAACGTTAGGATAAGAGGTTAAAGTTAGGCGCACGGTGAGGTTTACGTGTTAAGGGGAGAAATAGGAACAGGGTTGGGTGTTATGTTCAGGGTTAGGGTTATCTGTTAAAGGTTTTGTTTATGCTTAGCGCACGGGCCCTGTCTGCATTAGGCGGGCGGGGGGAGTTTAGGGGGCTGGGATTGTACCCGGGAACCCACTCTCTCCTACTCTGGGTATGGGCCCGTGGGTTTCATGCAGGACACAGTGGTAGAGCCTCCTTTCACGCATGGCATGGGAGGATTGCAGGCTTTCTAAACTCTAAGAAAGTAAGAAGTCTGAGAATTAGATTTAGGGTTAGGATTATGGTTAGGGTTAAGGATGAAGTTTAGTGTTAGGGTGAGGGCTTAGGGTTAGGGCTTAGGGTTAGGGTTAAATGTTACTCTTAGGTTTAACGGTTACACTTTGGTTTAGGGTTGAGGTTTACGGTTAGGGTTAAGATGAGGGGTTAGGGTTTGGTACAGGGTTAGGGTTAAGTGTTAGGTTTAGGGTTGAAGATTAGGATTAGGGTTAGGATTAAAGGTTAGCGTGAGAGTTAACTCTTAGGGTTAAGCTTAAGAGTTAGGGGTTAGGGTTAGGTTTAGGGTTCGTTTTAGGGTTAGAGTTATGTGCTATGGTTTGTGTTAGAGGTTAGGGTTAGGTTTACTGGTCACGGTTAGGGTTACGTTTAGGGGGTTAGCATTAGGGTTAGGGTTAAGTGATAGGATTAGGGTTAAGTGTTGGGCGTAGGGTGAGGGTTTATTGTTAGGGTTATCATTAAGGATTAGGGGTAGGGTCAGGGTTAAATGCTTGGGTGCGGGTAATGGTTAGGGTCAGGGTTAAGGTTCACGGATAGGGTTAGTGTTAAGGGTTACGGGTAGGTTTAGAGTTCAGGGTTAGAGTTAGCATTAGGGCTTAAGGTTAGGATTAGGCGGTAGGTTCGATTTAGGGTTAGATCTAGGCGTTAGGGTAAGGGCTAGCGTTAGGGTTAAGAGATAGGGTTAGGTTTAATGCTTAGGATTAGGGTTAGGGTTTGGGGTTAAAGTAAGTGTTAGGGGTTAGGTTTAAGGATCAAAGCTTAGGGTTATTTTTAGCTGTAGTGTTAGGGTTAGGGATAAGGGATCCCATTAGCATTAAGGGTCTTCCTTACTGTAGGGTTAAGGGTTAGGCTTAGAGTTAAAGGTTAAGGTTAGGGTCAGTGTTAAGATTTAGGGTGAGGGTTAACGGTTAGGGTAAAGGTTAAGCGTTAGGGTTAGGGATTAGTGATTAGGGTTTCTGGTTAGTGTTAGGGTTAGCGGTTAGGAGTTAGTGTTTTATGAAGGGGTATGGTTAGAATTTGGATTGGGGTTAGAGTTAGGGTGAGGTATAGGGGTTAGGTTTAGGGGTTAGTTTTAGGGTAAAAGGATAGGATTAGGGTTACGGGTTGGGCTTAGGTTTAGGGTTAAAGTTTACTGCTAGGGTTAGGGATAGGGTTCAGGGTTAGCTTTAGGGGTTCTGGTTAGGGTTAGGTGTTAGGTTAGTGTCAGGGTTAGGTCTAGTCGTGAGGGTAAGGTTTAGGGTTACCTTTAAGAGCTAGGGTTAGGTTTAATGGTTAGGAATAGGATTAGGTTTAAGGGTTAGGGTAAGGCTTAGGGGTTAGGGTGAAGGGTTAGGGTTTTTATTAGGCATAACGTTGGGGTTAGAAGTAAGGGTTACTGTCAGTGTTAGGGTTGTAGGTAGGGTTACGGTTAGGGTTAGCGGTTTAGAATTAGGGTTAGGGATTAGGTGTCACAGTGATCACTAGGAGATAGGGTTAGAATTATGGGATAGGGGTTGTTCTCAGGAAATGCGTTATGCATTAACGTTAGGATAAGAGGTTAAAGTTAGGTGCACGGTGAGGTTTACGTGTTAAGGGGAGAAATAGGAACAGGGTTGGGTGTTACGTTCAGGGTTAGGGTTATCTGTTAAAGGTATTGTTTATGGTTAGTGCACGGGCCCTGTCTGCATTAGGCGGTCGGGGGGAGTTTAGGGGGCTGGGATTGTACCCGGGAACCCACTCTATCATACTCTGGGTATGGGCCCGTGGGTTTCATGCAGGACACAGTGGTAGAGCCTCCTTTCACGCATGGCATGGGAGGATTGCAGGCTTTCTAAACTCTAAGAAAGCAAGAAGTCTGAGAATTAGATTTAGGGTTAGGATTATGGTTAGGGTTAAGGATGAAGTTTAGTGTTAGGGTGAGGGCTTAGGTTTAGGGATTAGGGTTAGGGTTAAAGGTTACTCTTAGGTTTAATGGTTACACTTTCGTTTAGGGTTGAGGTTTACGGTTAGGGTTAAGATGAGGGGTTAGGGTTTGGTACAGGTTTAGGGTTAAGTGTTAGGTTTAGGGTTGAAGATTATGATTAGGGTTAGGATTAAAGGTTAGCGTGAGAGTTAACGCTTAGTGTTAAGGTTAAGAGTTAGGGTTTAGGGTTAGGGTTAGGGTTAGTTTTAGGGTTAGAGTTATGTGCTATGGTTTGTGTTAGAGGTTAGGGTTAGGTTTACTGGTCACGGTTAGGGTTACGTTTAGGGGGTAGCATTAGGGTTAGGGTTAGGGTTAAGGGATAGGATTAGGGATAAGTGTTGGGCTTAGGGTTAGGGTTTAGTGTTAGGGTTATCATTAAGGATTAGGGGAAGGGTCAGGGTTAAATGCTTGGGTGCGGGTAATGGTTAGGGTCAGGATTAAGGTTCACGGATAGGGTTAGTGTTAAGGGTTACGGGTAGGTTTAGGGTTCAGGGTTAGAGTTAGCATTAGGGCTTAAGGTTAGGATTAGGCGGTAGGTTCGATTTAGGGTTAGATCTAGGCGTTAGGGTAAGGGCTAGCGTTAGGGTTAAGAGATAGGGTTAGGTTTAATAGTTAGGATTAGGGTTAGGGTTTGGGGTTAAAGTAAGTGTTAGGGGTTAGGTTTAAGGATCAAAGCTTAGGGTTATTTTTAGCTGTAGTGTTAGGGTTAGGGATAAGGGATCCCATTAGCATTAAGGGTCTTCCTTACTGTAGGGTTAAGGGTTAGGCTTAGAGTTAAAGGTTAAGGTTAGGGTCAGTGTTAAGATTTAGGGTGAGGGTTAACGGTTAGGGTAAAGGTTAAGCGTTAGGGTTAGGGATTAGTGATTAGGGTTTTTGGTTAGTGTTAGGGTTAGCGGTTAGGAGTTAGTGTTTTATGAAGGGGTATGGTTAGAATTAGGATTGGGGTTAGAGTTAGGGTGAGGTATAGGGGTTAGGTTTAGGGGCTAGTTTTAGGGTAAAAGGATAGGATTAGGGTTAAGGGTTGGGCTTAGGTTTAGGGTTAAAGTTTACTGCTAGGGTTAGGGATAGGGTTCAGGGTTAGCTTTAGGGGTTCTGGTTAGGGTTAGGTGTTAGGTTAGTGTCAGGGTTAGGTCTAGTCGTGAGGGTAAGGTTTAGGGTTAGCTTTAAGAGCTAGGGTTAGGTTTAATGGTTAGGATTAGGATTAGGGTTAAGGGTTAGGGTAAGGCTTAGGGGTTAGGGTGAAGGGTTAGGGTTTTTATTAGGCATAGCGTTGGGGTTAGAAGTAAGGGTTACTGTCAGTGTTAGGGTTGTAGGTAGGGTTACGGTTAGGGTTAGCGGTTTAGAATTAGGGTTAGGGATTAGGTGTCACAGTGATGACTAGGAGATAGGGTTAGAATTATGGGATAGGGGTTGTTCTCAGGAAATGCGTTATGCATTAACGTTAGGATAAGAGGTTAAAGTTAGGCGCACGGTGAGGTTTACGTGTTAAGGGGAGAAATAGGAACAGGGTTGGGTGTTACGTTCAGGGTTAGGGTTATCTGTTAAAGGTATTGTTTATGGTTAGTGCACGGGCCCTGTCTGCATTAGGCGGGCGGGGGGAGTTTAGGGGGCTGGGATTGTACCCGGGAACCCACTCTATCATACTCTGGGTATGGGCCCGTGGGTTTCATGCAGGACACAGTGGTAGAGCCTCCTTTCACGCATGGCATGGGAGGATTGCAGGCTTTCTAAACTCTAAGAAAGCAAGAAGTCTGAGAATTAGATTTAGGGTTAGGATTATGGTTAGGGTTAAGGATGAAGTTTAGTGTTAGGGTGAGGGCTTAGGGTTAGGGATTAGGGTTAGGGTTAAAGGTTACTCTTAGGTTTAACGGTTACACTTTCGTTTAGGGTTGAGGTTTACGGTTAGGGTTAAGATGAGGGGTTAGGGTTTGGTACAGGGTTAGGGTTAAGTGTTAGGTTTAGGGTTGAAGATTAGGATTAGGGTTAGGATTAAAGGTTAGCGTGAGAGTTAACGCTTAGGGTTAAGGTTAAGAGTTAGGGTTTAGGGTTAGGGTTAGGGTTAGTTTTAGGGTTAGAGTTATGTGCTATGGTTTGTGTTAGAGGTTAGGGTTAGGTTTACTGGTCACGGTGAGGGTTACGTTTAGGGGGTAGCATTAGGGTTAGGGTTAGGGTTAAGGGATAGGATTAGGGATAAGTGTTGGGCTTAGGGTTAGGGTTTAGTGTTAGGGTTATCATTAAGGATTAGGGGTAGGGTCAGGGTTAAATGCTTGGGTGCGGGTAATGGTTAGGGTCAGGGTTAAGGTTCACGGATAGGGTTAGTGTTAAGGGTTACGGGTAGGTTTAGGGTTCAGGGTTAGAGTTAGCATTAGGGCTTATGGTTAGGATTAGGCGGTAGGTTAGACTTAGGGTTAGATCTAGGCCTTAAGGTAAGGGCTAGCGTTAGGGTTAAGAGATAGGGTTAGGTTTAATGCTTAGGATTAGGGTTAGGGTTTGGGGTTAAAGTAAGTGTTAGGGGTTAGGTTTAAGGATCCAAGGTTAGGGTTATTTTTAGCTGTAGTGTTATGGTTAGGGATAAGGGATCCCATTAGCATTAAGGGTCCTCCTTCCTGTAGGGTTAAGGGTTAGGCTTAGAGTTAAAGGTTAAGCTTAGGGTCAGTGTTAAGATTTAGGGTGAGGGTTAACGGTTAGGGTAAAGGTTAAGCGTTAGGGTTAGGGATTAGTGATTAGGGTTTTTGGTTAGTGTTAGGTTTAGCGGTTAGGAGTTAGTGTTTTATGAAGTGGTATGGTTAGAATTAGGATTGGGGTTAGAGTTAGGGTGAGGTATAGGGGTTACGTTTAGGGGTTAGTTTTAGGGTAAAAGGATAGGATTAGGGTTACGGGTTGGGCTTAGGTTTAGGGTTAATGTTTACTGCTAGGGTTAGGGATAGGGTTCAGGCTTAGCTTTAGGGGTTCTGGTTAGGGTTAGGTGTTAGGTTAGTTTCAGGGTAGGTCTAGTCGTGAAGGTAAGGTTTAGGGTTAGCTTTAAGAGCTAGGGTTAGGTTTAATGGTTAGGATTAGGATTAGGGTTAAGGGTTAGGGTAAGGCTTAGGGGTTAGGGTGAAGGGTTAGGGTCAAGGGTTAGGGTTTTTGTTAGGCATAGCGTTGGGGTTAGAAGTAAGGGTTACTGTCAGTGTCAGGGTTGTAGGTAGGGATACGGTTAGGGTTAGCGGTTTAGAATTAGGGTTAGGGATTAGGTGTCACAGTGATGACTAGGAGATAGGGTTAGAATTATGGGATAGGGGTTGTTCTCAGGAAATGGGTTATGCATTAACGTTAGGATAAGAGGTTAAAGTTAGGCGCACGGTGAGGTTTACGTGTTAAGGGGAGAAATAGGAACAGGGTTGGGTGTTATGTTCAGGGTTAGGGTTATCTGTTAAAGGTATTGTTTATGCTTAGTGCACGGGCCCTGTCTGCATTGGGCGGGTGGGGGGAGTTTAGGGGGCTGGGATTGTACCCGGGAACCCACTCTATCATACTCTGGGTATGAGCCCGTGGGTTTCATGCAGGACGCAGTGGTAGAGCCTCCTTTCACGCATGGCATGGGAGGATTGCAGGCTTTCTAAACTCTAAGAAAGCAAGAAGTCTGAGAATTAGATTTAGGGTTAGGATTATGGTTAGGGTTAAGGATGAAGTTTAGTGTTAGGGTGAGGGCTTAGGGTTAGGGCTTAGGGTTAGGGTTAAAGGTTACTCTTAGGTTTAGCGGTTACACTTTGGTTTAGGGTTGAGGTTTACGGTTAGGGTTAAGATGAGGGGTTAGGTTTTGGTACAGGGTTAGGGTTAAGTTTTAGGTTTAGGGTTGAAGATTAGGATTAGGGTTAGGATTAAAGGTTAGCGTGAGAGTTAACTCTTAGTGTTAAGGTTAAGAGTTAGGGTTTAGGGTTAGGGTTAGGGTTAGGGTTAGTTTTAGGGTTAGAGTTATGTGCTATGGTTTGTGTTAGACGTTAGGGTTAGGTTTACTGGTCACAGTTAGGGTTACGTTTAGGGGTTAGCATTAGGTTAGGGTTAGGGTTAGGGTTAAGAGATAGGATTAGGGTTAAGTGTTGGGCTTAGGGTTACGGTTTAGTGTTAGGGTTATCATTAAGGATTAGGGGTAGGGTCAGGGTTAAATGCTTGGGTGCGGGTAATGGTTAGGGTCAGGGTTAAGGTTCACGGATAGGGTTAGTGTTAAGGGTTACGGGTAGGTTTAGGGTTCAGGGTTAGACTTAGCATGAGGGCTTAAGGTTAGGATTAGGCGGTAGGTTAGATTTAGGGTTAGATCTACGCGTTAGGGTAAGGGCTAGCGTTAGGGTTAAGAGATAGGGTTAGGTTTAATGCTTAGGATTAGGGTTAGGGTTTGGGGTTAAAGTAAGTGTTAGGGGTTAGGTTTCAGGATCCAAGGTTAGGGTTATTTTTAGCTGTAGTGTCAGGGTTAGGGATAAGGGATCCCATTAGCATTAAGGGTCTTCCTTACTGTAGGGTTAAGGGTTAGGCTTAGAGTTAAAGGTTAAGGTTAGGGTCATTGTTAAGATTTAGGGTGAGGGTTAACGGTTAGGGTAAAGGTTAAGCGTTAGGGTTAGGGATTAGTGATTAGGGATTTTGGTTAGTGTTAGGGTTAGCGGTTAGGAGTTAGTGTTTTATGAAGGGGTATGGTTAGAATTAGGATTGGGGTTAGAGTTAGGGTGAGGTATAGGGGTTAGGTTTAGGGGTTAGTTTTAGGGTAAAAGGATAGGATTAGGGTTACGGGTTGGGCTTAGGTTTAGGATTAAAGTTTACTGCTAGGGTTAGGGATAGGGTTCAGGGTTAGCTTTAGGGGTTCTGGTTAGGGTTAGGTGTTAGGTTAGTGTTAGGATTAGGTCTAGTCGTGAGGGTAATGTTTAGGGTTAGCTTTAAGAGCTAGGGTTAGGTTTAATGGTTAGGATTAGGATTAGGGTTAAGGATTAGGGTAAGGCTTAGGGGTTAGCGTGAAGGGATAGGGTCAAGGGTTAGGGTTTTTGTTAGGCATAGCGTTGGGGTTAGAAGTAAGGGTTACTGTCAGTGTTAGGGTTGTAGGTAGGGTTATGGTTAGGGTTAGCGGTTTAGAATTAGGGTTAGAGATTAGGTGTCACAGTGATGACTAGGAGATAGGGTTAGAATTATGGGATAGGGGTTGTTCTCAGGAAATGGGTTATGCATTAACGTTAGGATAAGAGGTTAAAGTTAGGCGCACGGTGAGGTTTACGTGTTAAGGGGAGAAATAGGAACAGGGTTGGGTGTTATGTTCAGGGTTAGGGTTATCTGTTAAAGGTATTGTTTATGCTTAGCACACGGGCCCTGTCTGCATTAGGCGGGCGGGGGGAGTTTAGCGGGCTGGGATTGTACCCGGGAAACCACTCTATGATACCCTGGGTATGGGCCCGTGGGTTTCATGCAGGACACAGTGGTAGAGCCTCCTTTCACGCATGGCATGGGAGGATTGCAGGCTTTCTAAACTCTAAGAAAGCAAGAAGTCTGAGAATTAGATTTAGGGTTAGGATTATGGTTAGGGTTAAGGATGAAGTTTAGTGTTAGGGTGAGGGCTTAGGGTTAGGGATTAGGGTTAGGGTTAAAGGTTAGTCTTAGGTTTAACGGTTACGCTTTGGTTTAGGGTTGAGGTTTACCGTTAGGGTTTAGATGAGGGGTTAGTGTTTGGTACAGGGTTAGGGTTAAGTGTTAGGTTTAGGGTTGAAGATTAGGATTAGGGTTAGGATTAAAGGTTAGCGTGAGAGTTAACGCTTAGGGTTAAGGTTAAGAGATAGGGTTTAGGGTTAGGGTTAGGGTTAGGGTTAGTTTTAGGGTTAGAGTTATGTGCTATGGTTTGTGTTAGAGGTTAGGGTTAGGTTTACTGGTCACGGTTAGGGTTACGTTTATTGGGAA
>NW_027182845.1:1012500-1015000 GCF_041146395.1 Eulemur rufifrons
AGACTTAGGGTTAGATCTAGGCGTTAGGGTAAGGGCTAGCGTTAGGGTTAAGAGATAGGGTTAGGTTTAATGCTTAGGATTAGGGTTAGGGTTTGGGGTTAAAGTAAGTGTTAGGGGTTAGGTTTCAGGAGCCAAGGTTAGGGTTATTTTTAGCTGTAGTGTTAGGGTTAGGGATAAGGGATCCCATTAGCATTAAGGGTCTTCCTTACTGTAGGATTAAGGGTTAGGCTTAGAGTTAAAGGTTAAGGTTAGGGTCAGTGTTGAGATTTAGAGTGAGGGTTAACAGTTAGGGTAAAGTTTAAGCGTTAGGGTTAGGGATTAGTGATTAGGCTTTTTGGTTAGTGTTAGGGTTAGCGGTTAGGAGTTAGTGTTTTATGAAGGGGTATGGTTAGAATTAGGATTGGGGTTAGAGTTAGGGTGAGGTATAGTGGTTAGGTTTAGGGGTTAGTTTTAGGGTAAAAGGATAGGATTAGGGTTACAGATTGGGCTTAGGTTTAGGGTTAAAGTTTACTGCTAGGGTTAGGGATAGGGTTCAGGCTTAGCTTTAGGGGTTCTGGTTAGGGTTAGGTGTTAGGTTAGTGTCAGGGTTAGGTCTAGTCGTGAGGGTAAGGTTTAGGGTTAGCTTTAAGATCTAGGGTTAGGTTTAATGGTTAGGATTAGGATTAGGGTTAAAGGTTAGGGTAAGGCTTAGGGGTTAGGGTGAAGGGTTAGGGTCAAGGGTTAGGGTTTTTGTTAGTCATAGCGTTGGGGTTAGAAGTAAGGGTTACTGTCAGTGTTAGGGTTGTAGGTAGGGTTACGGTTAGGGTTAGCGGTTTAGAATTAGGGTTAGGGATTAGGTGTCACTGTGATGACTAGGAGATAGGGTTAGAATTATGGGATGGGGTTGTTCTCAGGAAATGGGTTATGCATTAACGTTAGGATAAGAGGTTAAAGTTAGGCGCACGGTGAGGTTTACGTGTTAAGGGGAGAAATAGGAACAGGGTTGGGTGTTATGTTCAGGGTTAGGGTTATCTGTTAAAGGTATTGTTTATGCTTAGCGCACGGGCCCTGTCTGCATTAGGCGGGCGGGGGGAGTTTAGGGGGCTGGGATTGTACCCGGGAACCCACTCTATCATACTCTGGGTATGGGCCGGTGGGTTTCATGCAGGACACAGTGGTAGAGCCTCCTTTCACGCATGGCATGGGAGGATGGCAGGCTTTCTAAACTCTAAGAAAGCAAGTAGTCTGAGAATTAGATTTAGGGTTAGGATTATGGTTAGTGTTAAGGATGAAGTTTAGTGTTAGGGTGAGGGCTTAGGGTTAGGGATTAGGGTTAGGGTTAAAGGTTACCCTTAGGTTTAACGGTTACACTTTGGTTTAGGGTTGAGGTTTACGGTTAGGGTTAAGATGAGGGGTTAGGGTTTGGTACAGGGTTAGGGTTATGTGTTAGGTTTAGGATTGAGGATTAGGATTAGGGTTAGGATTAAAGGTTAGCGTGAGAGTTAACGCTTAGGGTTAAAGTTAAGAGTTAGGGTTTAGGGTTAGGGTTAGGTTTAGTTTTAGAGTTAGAATTATGTGCTATGGTTTGTGTTAGAGGTTAGGGTTAGGTTTACTGGTCACGGCTAGGGTTAGGTTTAGGGGGTAGCATTAGGGTTAGGCTTATGGTTAGGGTTAAGGGATAGGATTAGGGATAAGTGTTGGGCTTAGGGTTAGGGTTTAGTGTTAGGGTTATCATTAAGGATTAGGGGTAGGGTCAGGGTTAAATGCTTGGTTGCGGGTAATGGTTAGGGTCAGGGTTAAGGTTCACGGATAGGGTTAGTGTTAAGGGTTACGGGTAGGTTTAGGGTTCAGGGTTAGAGTTAGCATTAGAGCTTAAGGTTAGGATTAGGCGGTAGGTTAGATTTAGGGTTAGATCTAGGCGTTAGGGTAAGGGCTAGCGTTAGGGTTAAGAGATAGGGTTAGGTTTAGTGCTTAGGATTAGGGTTAGGGTTTGGGGTTAAAGTAAGTGTTAGGGGTTAGGTTTCAGGATCAAACGTTAGGGTTATTTTTAGCTGTAGTTTTAGGGTTAGGGATAAGGGATCCCATTAGCATTAAGGGTCTTCCTTACTGTAGGGTTAAGGGTTAGGCTTAGAGTTAAAGGTTAAGGTTAGGGTCAGTGTTAAGATTTAGGGTGAGGGTTAACGGTTAGGGTAAAGGTTAAGCGTTAGGGTTAGGGATTAGTGATTAAGGATTTTGGTTAGTGTTAGTGTTAGCGATTAGGAGTTAGTGTTTTATGAAGGGGTATGGTTAGAATTAGGATTGGGGTTAGAGTTAGGGTGAGGTATAGGGGTTAGGTTTAGGGGTTAGTTTTAGGGTAAAAGGATAGGATTAGGGTTACGGGTTGGGCTTAGGTTTAGGGTTAAAGTTTACTGCTAGAGTTAGGGATAGGGTTCAGGGTTAGCTTTAGGGGTTCTGGTTAGGGTTAGGTGTTAGGTTAGTGTCAGGGTTAGGTCTAGTCGTGAGGGTAAGGTTTATGGTTAGC
>NW_027182845.1:1020000-1035000 GCF_041146395.1 Eulemur rufifrons
ATTAGCATTAAGGGTCTTCCTTACTGTAGGGTTAAGGGTTAGGCTTAGAGTTAAAGGTTAAGGTTAGGGTCAGTGTTAAGATTTAGGGTGAGGGTTAACGGTTAGGGTAAAGGTTAAGCGTTAGGTTTAGGGATTAGTGATTAGGGTTTCTGGTTAGTGTTAGGGTTAGCGGTTAGGAGTTAGTGTTTTATGAAGGGGTATGGTTAGAATTAGGATTGGGGTTAGAGTTAGGGTGAGGTATAGGGGTTAGGTTTAGGGGTTAGTTTTAGGGTAAAAGGATAGGATTAGGGTTACGGGTTGGGCTTAGGTTTAGGGTTAAAGTTTACTGCTAGGGTTAGGGATAGGGTTCAGGGTTAGCTTTAGGGGTTCTGGTTAGGGTTAGGTGTTAGGTTAGTGTCAGGGTTAGGTCTAGTCGTGAGGGTAAGGTTTAGGGTTAGCTTTAAGAGCTAGGGTTAGGTTTAATGGTTAGGATTAGGATTAGGGTTAAGGGTTAGGGTAAGGCTTAGGGGTTAGGGTGAAGGGTTAGGGTCAAGGGTTAGGGTTTTTGTTAGGCATAGCGTTGGGGTTAGAAGTAAGGGTTACTGTCAGTGTTAGGGTTGTAGGTAGGGTTACAGTTAGGGTTAGCGGTTTAGAATTAGGGTTAGGGATTAGGTGTCACAGTGATGACTAGGAGATAGGGTTATTATTAAGGGATAGGGGTTTTTCTCAGGAAATGGGTTATGCATTAACGTTAGGATAAGAGGTTAAAGTAAGGCGCACGGTGAGGTTTACGTGTTAAGGGGAGAAATAGGAACAGGGTTGGGTGTTATGTTCAGGGTTAGGGTTATCTGTTAAAGGTATTGTTTATGCTTAGCGCACGGGCCCTGTCTGCATTAGGCGGGCGGGGGGAGTTTAGGGGGCTGGGATTGTACCCGGGAACCCACTCTATCATACTCTGTGTATGGGCCCGTGAGTTTCATGCAGGACACAGTGGTAGAGCCTCCTTTCACGCATGGCATGGGAGGATGGCAGGATTTCTAAACTCTAAGAAAGCAAGAAGTCTGAGAATGAGATTTAGGATAGGATTCAGGTTAGGGTTAAGGATGAAATTTAGTGTTAGGGTGAGGGCTTAGGGTTAGGGATTAGGGTTAGGGTTAAAGGCTACTCTTAGGTTTAATGGCTACACTTTGGTTTAGGGTTGAGGTTTACGGTTAGGGTTAAGATGAGGGGTTAGGGTTTGGCACAGGGTTAGGGTTAAGTGTTAGGTTTAGGGTTGAAGATTAGGATTAGGGTTAGGATTAAAGGTTAGCGTGAGAGTTAACGCTTAGGGTTAAGGTTAAAAGTTAGGGTTTAGGGTTAGGTTTGGGGTTAGGTTTAGTTTTAGGGTTAGAGTTATGTGCTATGGTTTGTATTAGAGGTTAAGATTCGGTTTACTGGTCACGGTTAGGGTTACGTTTAGGGGTTTGCGTTAGGGTTAGGGTTAAGGGATAGGATTAGGGTTAAGTGTTGGGCTTAGGGTTAGGGTTTAGTGTTAGTGTTATCATTAAGGATTAGGGGTAGGGTCAGGGTTAAATGCTTGGGTGCGGGTAATGGTTAGGGTCAGGGTTAAGGTTCACGGATAGGGTTAGTGTTAAGGGTTACGGGTAGGTTTAGGGTTCAGGGTTAGAGTTAGCATTAGGGCTTAAAGTTAGGATTAGGCGGTAGGTTCAATTTAGGTTTAGATCTAGGCGTTAGGGTAAGGGCTAGCGTTAGGGTTCAGAGATAGGGTTAGGTTTAATGCTTAGGATTAGGGTTAGGGTTTGGGGTTAAAGTAAGTGTTAGGGGTTAGGTTTAAGGATCCAAGGTTAGGGTTATTTTTAGCTGTAGTGTTAGGGTTAGGGATAAGGGATCTCATTAGCATTAAGGGTCTTCCTTACTGTAGGCTTAAGGGTTAGGCTTAGAGTTAAAGGTTAAGGTTAGGGTCAGTGTTAAGATTTAGGGTGAGGGTTAACGGTTAGGGTAAAGGTTAAGTGTTAGGGTTAGGGATTAGTGATTAGGGTTTTTGGTTAGTGTTAGGTTAGCGGTTAGTGTTTTATGAAGGGGTATGGTTAGAATTAGGATTCGGGTTAGAGTTAGGGTGAGGTATAGGGGTTAGGTTTAGGGGTTAGTTTTAGGGTAAAAGGATAGGATTAGGGTTTCGGGTTGGGCTTAGGTTTAGGATTAAAGTTACTGCTAGGGTTAGCGATAGGGTTCAGGGTTAGCTTTAGGGGTTCTGGTGAGGGTTAAGTGTTAGGTTAGTGTCAGGGTTAGGTCTAGTCGTGAGGGTAAGGTTTAGGGTTAGCTTTAAGAGCTAGGGTTAGGTTTAATGTTTAGGATTAGGATTAGGGTTAAGGGTTAGGGTAAGGCTTAGGGGTTAGGGTGAAGGGTTAGGGTGTAGGGTTAGGGTTTTTGTTAGGCATAGCGTTGGGGTTAGAAGTAAGGTTTACTGTCAGTGTTAGGGTTGTAGGTAGGGTTACGGTTAGGGTTAGCGGTTTAGAATTAGGGTTAGGGATTAGGTGTCACAATGATGACTAGGAGATAGGGTTAGAATTATGGGATAGGGGTTGTTCTCAGGAAATGGGTTATGCATTAACGTTAGGATAAGAGGTTAATGTTAGGCGCACGGTGAGGTTTACGTGTTAAGGGGAGAAATAGGAACAGGGTTGGGTGTTATGTTCAGGGTTAGGGTTATCTGTTAAAGGTATTGTTTATGCTTAGCGCACGGGCCCTGTCTGCATTAGGCGGGTGGGGGTAGTTTAGGGGGCTGGGATTGTACCCGGGAACCCACTCTATCATACTCTGGGTATGGGCCCGTGGGTTTCATGCAGGACGCAGTGGTAGAGCCTCCTTTCACGCATGGCATGGGAGGATTGCAGGCTTTCTAAACTCTAAGAAAGCAAGAAGTCTGAGAATTAGATTTAGGTTTAGGATTATGGTTAGGGTTAAGGATGAAGTTTAGTGTTAGGGTGAGGGTTAGGGTAAGGGATTAGGGTTAGTGTTAAAGGTTACCGTTAGGTTTAACGGTTACACTTTGGATTAGGGTTGAGGTTTACGGTTAGGGTTAAGATGAGGGGTTAGGGTTTGGTACAGGGTTAGGGTTAAGTGTTCGGTTTAGGGTTGAAGATTAGGATTAGGGTTAGGATTAAAGGTTAGCGTGAGAGTTAACGCTTAGGGTTAAGGTTAAGAGTTAGGGTTTAGAGTTAGCGTTAGGGTTAGATTTAGAGTTAGAGTTATGTGCTATGGTTTGTATTAGAGGTTAGGGTTAGGTTTACTGGTCATGCCTAGGGTTAGGTTTAGGGGGTAGCATTAGGGTTAGGCTTATGGTTAGGGTTAAGGGATAGGATTAGGGATAAGTGTTGGGCTTAGGGTTAGGGTTTAGTGTTAGGGTTATCATTAAGGATTAGGGGTAGGGTCAGGGTTAAATGCTTGGGTGCGGGTAATCAGGGTTAAGGTTCACGGATAGGGTTAGTGTTAAGGGTTACGAGTAGGTTTAGGGTTCATGGTTAGAGTTAGCATTAGGGCTTAAGGTTAGGATTAGGCGGTAGGTTAGATTTAGGGTTAGATCTACGTGTTAGGGTAAGGGCTAGCGTTAGGGTTAAGAGATAGGGTTAGGTTTAATGCTTAGGATTAGGGTTAGGGTTTGGGGTTAAAGTAAGTGTTAGGGGTTAGGTTTCAGGATCAAAGGTTAGGGTTATTTTTAGCTGTAGTGTTAGGGTTAGGGATAAGGGATCCCATTAGCATTAAGGGTCTTCCTTACTGTAGGGTTAAGGGTTAGGCTTAGAGTTAAAGGTTAAGGTTAGGGTCAGTGTTAAGATTTAGGGTGAGGGTTAACGGTTAGGGTAAAGGTTAAGCGTTAGGGTTAGGGATTAGTGATTAGGGTTTCTGGTTAGTGTTAGGGTTAGCGGTTAGGAGTTAGTGTTTTATGAAGGGGTATGGTTAGAATTTGGATTGGGGTTAGAGTTAGGGTGAGGTATAGGGGTTAGGTTTAGGGGTTAGTTTTAGGGTAAAAGGATAGGATTAGGGTTACGGGTTGGGCTTAGGTTTAGGGTTAAAGTTTACTGCTAGGGTTAGGGATAGGGTTCAGGGTTAGCTTTAGGGGTTCTGGTTAGGGTTAGGTGTTAGGTTAGTGTCAGGGTTAGGTCTAGTCGTGAGGGTAAGCTTTAGGGTTAGCTTTAAGAGCTAGGGTTAGGTTTAATGGTTAGGATTAGGATTAGGGTTAAGGGTTAGGGTAAGGCTTAGGGGTTAGGGTGAAGGGTTAGGGTGTAGGGTTAGGGTTTTTGTTAGGCATAGCGTTGGGGTTAGAAGTAAGGGTTACTGTCAGTGTTAGGGTTGTAGGTAGGGTTACGGTTAGGGTTAGCTGTTTAGAATTAGGGTTAGGGATTAGGTGTCACAGTGATGACTAGCAGATAGGGTTATTATTATGGGATAGGGGTTTTTCTCAGGAAATGGGTTATGCATTTACGTTAGGATAAGAGGTTAAAGTTAGGCGCACGGTGAGGTTTACGTGTTAAGGGGAAAAGAGGAACAGGGTTGGGTGTTATGTTCAGGGTTAGGGTTATCTGTTAAAGGTATTGTTTATGCTTAGAGCACGGGCCCTGTCTGCATTAGGCGGGCGGGGGGAGTTTAGGGGGCTGGGATTGTACCCGGGAACCCACTCTATCATACTCTGGGTATGGGCCCGTGGGTTTTATGCAGGACACAGTGGTAGAGCCTCCTTTCACGCATGGCATGGGAGGATGGCAGGCTTTCTAAACTCTAAGAAAGCAAGAAGTCTGAGAATGAGATTTAGGGTAGGATTATGGTTAGGGTTAAGGATGAAATTTAGTGTTAGGGTGAGGGCTGAGGGTTAGGGATTAGGGTTAGGGTTAAAGGCTACTCTTAGGTTTAACGGCTACACTTTGGTTTAGGGTTGAGGTTTACGGTTAGGGTTAAGATGAGGGGTTAGGGTTTGGTACAGGGTTAGGGTTAAGTGTTAGGTTTAGGGTTGAAGATTAGGATTAGGGTTAGGATTAAAGGTTAGCGTGAGAGTTAACGCTTAGGGTTAAGGTTAAGAGTTAGGGTTTATGGTTAGGTTTAGGGTTAGGGTTAGTTTTAGGGTTAGAGTTATGTGCTATGATTTGTGTTAGAGGTTTGGGTTAGGTTTACTGGGCACGGATAGGGTTACGTTTAGGGGTTAGCATTAGGGTTAGGGTTAGGGTTAAGGGATAGGATTAGGGTTAAGTTTTGGGCTTAGGGTTAGGGTTTAGTCTTAGGGTTAGCATTAAGGATTAGGGTTACGGTCAGGGTTAAATGCTTGGGTGCGGGTAATGATTAGGGTCAGGGTTAAGGTTCACGGATAGGGTTAGTGTTAAGGGTTATGGGTAGGTTTAGGGTTCAGGGTTAGAGTTAGCATTAGGGCTTAAGGTTAGGATTAGGCGGTAGGTTAGATTTAGGGTTAGATCTAGGCGTTCGGGTAAGGGCTAGCGTTAGGGTTAAGAGATAGGGTTAGGTTTAATGCTTAATATTAAGGTTAGGGTTTGGGGTTAAAGTAAGTGTTAGGGGTTAGGTTTCAGGATCAAAGATTAGTGTTATTTTTGGCTGTAGTGTTAGGGTTACTGATAAGGGATCCCATTAGCATTAAGGGTCTTCCTTACTGTAGGATTAAGGGATAGGCTTAGAGTTAAAGGTTAAGGTTATGGTCAGTGTTAAGATTTAGGGTGAGGGTTAACAGTTAGGGTAAAGGTTAAGCGTTAGGGTTAGGGATTAGTGATTAGGGTTTTTGGTTAGTGTTAGGGTTAGCGGTTAGGAGTTAGTGTTTTATGAAGGGGTATGGTTAGAATTAGGATTGGGTTTAGAGTTAGCGTGAGGTGTAGGGGTTAGGTTTAGGGGTTAGTTTTAGGGTAAAAGGATAGGATTAGGGTTACAGGTTGGGCTTAGGTTTAGGGTTAAAGTTTACTGCTAGGGTTAGGGATAGGGTTCAGGGTTAGCTTTAGGGGTTCTGGTTAGGGTTAGGTGTTAGGTTAGTGTCAGGGTTAGGTCTAGTCGTGAGGGTAAGGTTTAGGGTTAGCTTTAAGAGCTAGGGTTAGGTATAATGGTTAGGATTAGGATTAGGGTTAAGGTTTAGGGTAAGGCTTAGGGGTTAGGGTGAAGGGTTAGGGTCAAGGGTTAGGGTTTTTGTTAGGCATAGCGTTGGGGTTAGAAGTAAGGGTTACTGTCAGTGTCAGGGTTGTAGGTAGGGTTACGGTTAGGGTTAGCGGTTTAGAATTAGGGTTAGGGATTAGGTGTCACAGTGATGACTAGGAGATAGGGTTAGAATTATGGGATAGGGGTTGTTCTCAAGAAATGGGTTATGCATTAACGTTAGGATAAGAGGTTAAAGTTAGGCGCACGGTGAGGTTTACGTGTTAAGGGGAGAAATAGGAACAGGGTTGGGTGTTATGTTCAGGGTTAGGGTTATCTGTTAAAGGTATTGTTTATGCTTAGCGCACGGGCCCTGTCTGCATTGGGCGGGCGGGGGGAGTTTAGGGGGCTGGGATTGTACCCGGGAACCCACTCTATCATACTCTGGGTATGGGCCCGTGGGTTTCATGCAGGACGCAGTGGTAGAGCCTCCTTTCACGCATGGCATGGGAGGATTGCAGGCTTTCTAAACTCTAAGAAAGCAAGAAGTCTGAGAATTAGATTTAGGTTTAGGATTATGGTTAGGGTTAAGGATGAAGTTTAGTGTTAGGGTGAGGGCTTAGGGTAAGGGATTAGGGTTAGGGTTAAAGGTTACCCTTAGGTTTAACGGTTACACTTTGGATTAGGGTTGAGGTTTACGGTTAGGGTTAAGATGAGGGGTTAGGGTTTGGTACAGGGTTAGGGTTAAGTGTTAGGTTTAGGGTTGAAGATTAGGGTTAGGGTTAGGATTAAAGGTTAGCGTGAGAGTTAACGCTTAGGGTTAAGGTTAAGAGTTAGGGTTTAGGGTTAGGGTTAGGGTTAGTTTTAGAGTTAGAGTTATGTGCTATGGTTTGTGTTAGAGGTTAGGGTTAGGTTTACTGGTCACGGCTAGGGTTAGGTTTAGGGGGTAGCATTAGGGTTAGGCTTATGGTTAGGGTTAAGGGTTAGGATTAGGGATAAGTGTTGGGCTTAGGGTTAGGGTTTAGTGTTAGGGTTATCATTAAGGATTAGGGGTAGGGTCAGGGTTAAATGCTTGGGTGCGGGTAATGGTTAGGGTCCGGGTTAAGGTTCACGGATAGGGTTAGTGTTAAGGGTTACGAGTAGGTTTAGGGTTCAGAGTTAGAGTTAGCATTAGGGCTTAAGGTTAGGATTAGGCGGCAGGTTAGATTTAAGGTTAGATCTACGTGTTAGGGTAAGGGCTAGCGTTAGGGTTAAGAGATAGGTTTAGGTTTAATGCTTAGGATTAGGGTTAGGGTTTGGGGTTAAAGTAAGTGTTAGGGGTTAGGTTTCAGGATCAAAGGTTAGGGTTATTTTTAGCTGTAGTGTTAGGGTTAGGGATAAGGGATCCCATTAGCATTAAAGGTCTTCCTTACTGTAGGGTTAAGGGTTAGGCTTAGAGTTAAAGGTTAAGGCTAGGGTCAGTGTTAAGATTTAGGGTGAGGGTTAACGGTTAGGGTAAAGGTTAAGCGTTAGGGTTAGGGATTAGTGATTAGGGTTTCTGGTTAGTGTTAGGGTTAGCGGTTAGGAGTTAGTGTTTTATGAAGGGGTATGGTTAGAATTAGGATTGGGGTTAGAGTTAGGGTGAGGTATAGGGGTTAGGTTTAGGGGTTAGTTTTAGGGTAAAAGGATAGGATTAGGGTTACGGGTTGGGTTTAGGTTTAGGGTTAAAGTTTACTGCTAGGGTTAGGGATAGGGTTCAGGCTTAGCTTTCGGGGTTCTGGTTAGGGTTAAGTGTTAGGTTAGTGTCAGGGTTAGATCTAGTCCTGAGGGTAAGGTTTAGGGTTAGCTTTAAGAGCTAGGGTTAGGTTTAATGGTTAGGATTAGGATTAGGGTTAAGGGTTAGCGTAAGGCTTAGGGGTTAGGGTGAAGGGTTAGGGTGTAGGGTTAGGGTTTTTGTTAGGCATAGCGTTGGGGTTAGAAGTAAGGGTTACTGTCAGTGTTAGGGTTGTAGGTAGGGTTACGGTTAGGGTTAGCGGTTTAGAATTAGGGTTAGGGATTAGGTGTCACAGTGATGACTAGCAGATAGGGTTATTATTATGGGATAGGGGTTTTTCTCAGGAAATGGGTTATGCATTAACGTTAGGATAAGAGGTTAAAGTTAGGCACACGGTGAGGTTTACGTGTTAAGGGGAAAAGAGGAACAGGGTTGGGTGTTATGTTCAGGGTTAGGGTTATCTGTTAAAGGTATTGTTTATGCTTAGCGCACGGGCCCTGTCTGCATTAGGCGGGCGGGGGGAGTTTAGGGGGCTGAGATTGTACCCGGGAACCCACTCTATCATACTCTGGGTATGGGCCCGTGGGTTTCATGCAGGACACAGTGGTAGAGCCTCCTTTCACGCATGGCATGGGAGGATTGCAGGCTTTCTAAACTCTAAGAAAGCAAGAAGTCTGAGAATGAGATTTAGGGTTGGATTATGGTTAGGGTTAAGGATGAAGTTTAGTGTTAGGGTGAGTTCTTAGGGTTAGGGATTAGGGTTAGGGTTAAAGATTACTCTTAGGTTTAACGGTTACACTTTGGTTTAGGGTTGAGGTTTACGGTTAGTGTTAAGATGAGCGGTTAGGGTTTGGTACAGGGTTAGGGTTAAGTGTTAGGTTTAGGGTTGAAGATTAGGATTAGGGTTAGGATTAAAGGTTAGCGTGAGAGTTAACGCTTAGGGTTAAGGTTAAGAGTTAGGGTTTAGGGTTAGGGTTGGGGTTAGGTTTAGTTTTAGGGTTAGAGTTATGTGCTATGGTTTGTGTTAGAGGTTAAGGTTAGGTTTACTGGTCACGGTTAGGGTTACGTTTAGGGGTTTGCGTTAGGGTTAGGGTTAAGGGATAGGATTAGGGTTAAGTGTTGGGCTTAGGGTTAGGGTTTAGTGTTAGTGTTATCATTAAGGATTAGGGGTAGGGTCAGGGTTAAATGCTTGGGTGCGGGTAATGTTTAGGGTCAGGGTTAAGGTTCACGGATAGGGTTAGTGTTAAGGGTTACGGGTAGGTTTAGGGTTCAGGGTTAGAGTTAGCATTAGGGCTTAAGGTTAGGATTAGGCGGTAGGTTCGATTTAGGGTTAGATCTAGGCGTTAGGGTAAGGGCTAGCATTAGGGTTAAGAGATAGGGTTAGGTTTAATGCTTAGGATTAGGGTTAGGGTTTGGGGTTAAAGTAAGTTTTAGGGGTTAGGTTTAAGGATCCAAGGTTAGGGTTATTTTTAGCTGTAGTGTTAGGGTTAGGGATAAGGGATCCCATTAGCATTAAGGTTCTTCCTTACTGTAGGCTTAAGGGTTAGGCTTAGAGTTAAAGGTTAAAGTTAGGGTCAGTGTTAAGATTTAGGGTGAGGGTTAACGGTTAGGGTAAAGGTTAAGTGTTAGGGTTAGGGATTAGTGATTAGGGTTTTTGGTTAGTGTTAGGTTAGCGGTTAGTGTTTTATGAAGGGGTATGGTTAGAATTAGGATTGGGGTTAGAGTTAGGGTGAGGTATAGGGGTTAGGTTTAGGGGTTAGTTTTAGGGTAAAAGGATAGGATTAGGGTTACGGGTTGGGCTTAGGTTTAGGGTTAAAGTTTACTGCTAGGGTTAGGGATAGGGTTCAGGGTTAGCTTTAGGGGTTCTGGTGAGGGTTAAGTGTTAGGTTACTGTCAGGGTTAGGTCTAGTCGGGAGGGTAAGGTTTAGGGTTAGCTTTAAGAGCTAGGGTTAGGTTTAATGTTTAGGATTAGGATTAGGGTTAAGGGTTAGGGTAAGTCTTAGGGGTTTGGGTGAAGGGTTAGGGTCAAGGGTTAGGGTTTTTGTTAGGCATAGCGTTGGGGTTAGAAGTAAGGGTTACTGTCAGTGTTAGGGTTGTAGGTAGGGTTACGGTTAGGGTTAGCGGTTTGGAATTAGGGTTAGGGATTAGGTGTCACAGTGATGACTAGCAGATAGGGTTAGAATTATGGGATAGGGGTTGTTCTCAGGAAATGGGTTATGCATTAACGTTAGGATAAGAGGTTAAAGTTAGGCGCACGGTGAAGTTTACGTGTTAAGGGGAGAAATAGGAACAGGGTTGGGTGTTATGTTCAGGGTTAGGGTTATCTGTTAAAGGTATTGTTTATGCTTAGCGCACGGGCCCTGTCTGCATTAGGCGGGCGGGTGGGAGTTTTGGGGGCTGGGATTGTACCCGGGAACCCACTCTATCATACTCTGGGTATGGGTCCGTGGGTTTCATGCAGGACACAGTGGTAGAGCCTCTTTTCACGAATGGCATGGGAGGATTGCAGGCTTTCTAAACTCTAAGAAAGCAAGAAGTCTGAGAATTAGATTTAGGGTTAGGATTATGGTTAGGGTTAAGGATGAAGTTTAGTGTTAGGGTGAGGGCTTAGGGTTAGGGCTTAGGGTTAGGGTTAAAGGTTACTCTTAGGTTTTACGGTGCCACTCTGGTTTAGGGTTGAGGTTTACGGTTAGGGTTAAGATGAGGGGTTAGGGTTTGGTACAGCGTTAGAGTTAAGTATTAGGTTTAGTGTTGAAGATTAGGATTAGGGTTAGGATTAAAGGTTAGCGTGAGAGTTAACGCTTAGGGTTAAGGTTAAGAGTTAGGGTTTAGGGTTAGGTTTAGGGTTAGTGTTAGTTTTAGGGTTAGAGTTATGTGCTATGGTTTGTGTTAGCGGTTAGGGTTAGGTTTACTGGTTACAGTTAGGGTTACGTTTAGGGGTTAGCATTAGGGTTAGGGTTAGGGTTAAGGGATAGGATTAGGGTTACGTGTTGGGCTTAGGGTTAGGGTTTAGTGTTAGGGTTAGCATTAAGGATTAGGGTTAGGGTCAGGGTTAAATGCTTGGGTGCGGGTAATGGTTAGGGTTAGGGTTAAGGTTCACGGATAGGGTTAGTGTTAAGGGTTACGGGTAGGTTTAGGGTTCAGGGTTAGAGTTAGCATTAGGACTTAAGTTTAGGATTAGGAGGTAGGTTAGAT
This sequence comes from Eulemur rufifrons, assembly GCF_041146395.1. NCBI lineage: Eukaryota > Metazoa > Chordata > Mammalia > Primates > Lemuridae > Eulemur > Eulemur rufifrons. The sequence goes on from NW_027182845.1 coordinate 1,031,045, forward strand.
TTAGGGTTAGATCTAGGCATTAGGGTAAGGGCTAGGGTTAGGGTTAAGAGATAGGGTTAGGTTTAATGCTTAGGATTAGGGTTAGGGTTTGGGGTTAAAGTAAGTGTTAGGGGTTAGGTTTAAGGATCCAAGGTTAGGGTTATTTTTAGCTGTAGTGTTAGGGTTAGGGATAAGGGATCCCATTAGCATTAAGGGTCTTCCTTACTGTAGGGTTAAGGGTTAGGCTTAGAGTTAAAGGTTAAGGTTAGGGTCAGTGTTAAGATTTAGGGTGAGGGTTAACGGTTAGGGTAAAGGTTAAGCGTTAGGGTTAGGGATTAGTGATTAGGGTTTCTGGTTAGTGTTAGGGTTAGCGGTTAGGAGTTAGTGTTTTATGAAGGGGTATGGTTATAATTAGGATTGAGGTTTGAGTTAGGGTGAGGTATAGGGGTTAGGTTTAGGGGTTAGTTTTAGGGTAAAAGGATAGGATTAGGGTTACGGGTTGGGCTTAGGTTTAGGGTTAAAGTTTACTGCTAGGGTTAGGGATAGGGTTCAGGCTTAACTTTAGGGGTTCTGGTTAGGGTTAGGTATTAGGTTAGTGTCAGGGTTAGGTCTAGTCGTGAGGGTAAGGTTTATGGTTAGCTTTAAGAGCTAGGGTTAGGTTTAATGGTTAGGATTAGGATTAGGGTTAGGGGTTAGGGTAAGGCTTAGGGGTTAGGGTGAAGGGTTAGGGTCAAGGGTTAGGGTTTTTGTTAGGCATAGCGTTGGGGTTAGAAGTAAGGGTTACTGTCAGTGTTAGGGTTGTAGGTAGGGTTACGGTTAGGGTTAGCGGTTCAGAATTAGGGTTAGGGATTAGGTGTCACAGTGATGACTAGGAGATAGGGTTATTATTATGGGATAGGGGTTTTTCTCAGGAAATGGGTTATGCATTAACGTTAGGATAAGAGGTTAAAGTTAGGTGCACGGTGAGGTTTACGTGTTAAGGGGAGAAAGAGGAACAGGGTTGGGTGTTATGTTCAGGGTTAGGGTTATCTGTTAAAGGTATTGTTTATGCTTAGCGCACGGGCCCTGTCTGCATTAGGCGGGCGGGGGGAGTTTAGGGGGCTGGGATTGTACCCGGGAATCCACTCTATCATACTCTGGGTATGGGCCCGTGGGTTTCATGCAGGACACAGTGGTAGAGCCTCCTTTCACGCATGCCATGGGAGGATGGCAGGCTTTCTAAACTCTAAGAAAGCAAGAAGTCTGAGAATGAGATTTAGGGTAGGATTATGGTTAGGGTTAAGGATGAAATTTAGTGTTATTGTCAGGGCTTAGGGTTAGGGATTAGGGTTAGGGTTAAAGGCTACTCTTAGGTTTAACGGTTACACTTTGGTTTAGGGTTGAGGTTTACGGTTAGGGTTAAGATGAGGGGTTAGGGTTTGGTACAGGGTTAGGGTTAAGTGTTAGGTTTAGGGTTGAAGATTAGGATTAGGGTTAGGATTAAAGGTTAGCGTGAGAGTTAACGCTTAGGGTTAAGGTTAAGAGTTAGGGTTTAGGGTTAGGGTTGGGGTTAGGTTTAGTTTTAGGGTTAGAGTTATGTGCTATGGTTTGTGTTAGAGGTTAAGGTTAGGTTTACTGGTCACGGTTAGGGTTACGTTTAGGGGTTTGCGTTAGGGTTAGGGTTAAGGGATAGGATTAGGGTTAAGTGTTGGGCTTAGGGTTAGCGTTTAGTGTTAGTGTTATCATTAAGGATTAGGGGTAGGTCAGGGTTAAATGCTTGGGTGCGGGTAATGTTTAGGGTCAGGGTTAAGGTTCACGGATAGGCTTAGTGTTAAGGGTTACGGGTAGGTTTAGGGTTCAGGGTTAGAGTTAGCATTAGGGCTTAACGTTAGGATTAGGCGGTAGGTTCGATTTAGGGTTAGATCTAGGCGTTAGGGTAAGGGCTAGCATTAGGGTTAAGAGATAGGGTTAGGTTTAATGCTTAGGATTAGGGTTAGGGTTTGGGGTTAAAGTAAGTTTTAGGGGTTAGGTTTAAGGATCCAAGGTTAGGGTTATTTTTAGCTGTAGTGTTAGGGTTAGGGATAAGGGATCCCATTAGCATTAAGGGTCTTCCTTACTGTAGGCTTAAGGGTTAGGCTTAGAGTTAAAGGTTAAAGTTAGGGTCAGTGTTAAGATTTAGGGTGAGGGTTAACGGTTAGGGTAAAGGTTAAGTGTTAGGGTTAGTGATAAGTGATTAGGGTTTTTGGTTAGTGTTAGGTTAGCGGTTAGTGTTTTATGAAGGGGTATGGTTAGAATTAGGATTGGGGTTAGAGTTAGGGTGAGGTATAGGGGTTAGGTTTAGGGGTTAGTTTTAGGGTAAAAGGATAGGATTAGGGTTACGGGTTGGGCTTAGGTTTAGGGTTAAAGTTTACTGCTAGGGTTAGGGATAGGGTTCAGGGTTAGCTTTAGGGCTTCTGGTTAGGGTTAGGTGTTAGGTTAGTGTCAGGATTAGGTCTAGTCGTGAGGGTAAGGTTTAGGGTTAGCTTTAAGAGCTAGGGTTAGGTTTAATGGTTAGGATTAGGATTAGGGTTAAGGGTTAGGGTAAGTCTTAGGGGTTAGGGTGAAGGGATAGGGTCAAGGGTTAGGGCTTTTGTTAGGCATAGCGTTGGGGTTAGAAGTACGGGTTACTGTCAGTGTTAGGGTTGTAGGTAGGGTTACGGTTAGGCTTAGCGGTTTAGAATTAGGGTTAGGGATTAGGTGTCACAGTGATGACTAGGAGATAGGGTTAGAATTATGGGATAGGGGTTGTTCTCAGGAAATGGGTTATGCATTAACGTTAGGATAAGAGGTTAAAGTTAGGCGCACGGTGAAGTTTACGTGTTAAGGGGAGAAATAGGAACAGGGTTGGGTTGTTATGTTCAGGGTTAGGGTTATCTGTTAAAGGTATTGTTTATGCTTAGCGCACGGGCCCTGTCTGCATTAGGCGCGCGGGGGGAGTTTAGGGGGCTGGGATTGTACCCGGGAACCCACTCTATCATACTCTGGGTATGGGCCCGTGGGTTTCATGCAGGACACAGTGGTAGAGCCTCCTTTCACGCATGGCATGGGAGGATTGCAGGCTTTCTAAACTCTAAGAAAGCAAGAAGTCTGAGAATTAGATTTAGGGTTAGCATTCTGGTTAGGGTTAAGGATGAAGTTTAGTGTTAGGGTGAGGGCTTAGGGTTAGGGATTAGGGTTAGGGTTAAAGGTTACTCTTAGGTTTAACGGTTACACTTTGGTTTAGGGTTGAGGTTTACTGTTAGGGTTAAGATGAGGGGTCAGGGTTTGGTACAGGGTTAGGGTTAAGTGTTAGGTTTAGGGTTGAAGATTAGGATTAGGGTTAGGATTAAAGGTTAGCGTGAGAGTTAACGCTTAGGGTCAAGGTTAAGAGTTAGGGTTTAGGGTTAGGGTTAGGGTTAGTTTTAGGGTTAGAGTTATGTGCTATGGTTTGTGTTAGAGGTTAGGGTTAGGTTTACTGGTCACGGATAGGGTTACGTTTAGGGGGTAGCATTAGGGTTAGGGTTAGGGTTAAGGGATAGGATTAGGGATAAGTGTTGGGCTTAGGGTTAGGGTTTAGTGTTAGGGTTATCATTAAGGATTAGGGGAAGGGTCAGGGTTAAATGCTTGGGTGCGGGTAATGGTTAGGGTCAGGGTTAAGGTTCACGGACAGGGTTAGTGTTAAGGGTTACGGGTAGGTTTAGGGTTAGAGTTAGCATTAGGGCTTAAGGTTAGGATTAGGCGGTAGGTTCGATTTAGGGTTAGATCTAGGCGTTAGGGTAAGGGCTAGCGTTAGGGTTAAGAGATAGGGTTAGGTTTAATGCTTAGGATTAGGGTTAGGGTTTGGGGTTAAAGTAAGTGTTAGGGGTTAGGTTTAAGGATCAAAGCTTAGGGTTATTTTTAGCTGTAGTGTTAGGGTTAGGGATAAGGGATCCCATTAGCATTAAGGGTCTTCCTTACTGTAGGGTTAAGGGTTAGGCTTA
>NW_027182845.1:1052500-1080000 GCF_041146395.1 Eulemur rufifrons
TAGGGTTTGGGATTAGGGTTAGGGTTAGGGGTTAGGGTTAGGGTTAGGGATTAGGGTTAGGGCTAGGGTTAGGGTCAGGGTTCGGGTTAGGGGTTAGGGTTAGGGGTTAGGGTTAGGGTTAAGGATTAGGGTTAGGTTTAGGGTTAGGGGTTAGGGTTAGGGGTTAGGGTTAGGTTAGGGTCAGGGTTAGGGGATAGGGTTTCGGGTTAGGGTTAGGGTTAGGGGTTAGGGTTAGGGTTAGGGTTAGGGTTAAGGGATAGGATTAGGGATAAATGTTGGGCTTAGGGTTCTGGTTTAGTGTTAGGGTTATCATTAAGGATTCGGGGTAGGGTCAGGGTTAAATGCTTGGGTACGGGTAATGGTTAGGGTCAGGGTTAAGGTTTACGGATAGGGTTAGTGTTAAGGGTTACGGGTAGGTTTAGGGTTCAGGGTTAGAGTTACCATTAGGGCTTAAGGTTAGGATTAGGCGGTAGGTTAGACTTAGGGTTAGATCTAGGCGTTAGGGTAAGGGCTAGCGTTAGGGTTAAGAGATAGGGTTAGGTTTAATGCTTAGGATTAGGGTTAGGGTTTGGGGTTAAAGTAAGTGTTAGGGGTTAGGTTTAAGGATCAAAGGTTAGGGTTATTTTTAGCTGTAGTGTTAGGGTTAGGGATAAGGGATCCCATTAGCATTAAGGGTCGTCCTTATTGTAGGGTTAAGGGTTAGGCTTAGAGTTAAAGGTTAAGCTTAGGGTCAGTGTTAAGATATAGGGTGAGGGTTAACGGTTAGGGTAAAGGTTAAGCGTTAGGGTTAGGGATTAGTGATTAGGCAATTTGGTTAGTGTTAGGGTTAGCGGTTAGGAGTTAGTGTTTTATGAAGGGGTATGGTTAGAATTAGGATTGGGGTTAGAGTTAGGGTGAGGTATAGGGGTTAGGTTTAGGGGTTAGTTTTGGGGTAAAAGGATAGGATTAGGGTTACGGGTTGGGCTTAGGTTTAGGGTTAAAGTTTACTGCTAGGGTTAGGGATAGGGTTCAGGCTTAGCTTTAGGGGTTCTGGTTAGGGTTAGGTGTTAGGTTAGTGTCAGGGTTAGGTCTAGTCATGAGGGTAAGGTTTAGGGTTAGCTTTAAGAGCTAGGTTTAGGTTTAATGGTTAGGATTAGGATTAGGGTTAAGGGTTAGGGTAAGGCTTAGGGGTTAGGGTGAAGGGTTAGGGTCAAGGGTTAGGGTTTTTGTTAGGCATAGCGTTGGGGTTAGAAGTAAGGGTTACTGTCAGTGTTAGGGTTGTAGGTAGGGTTACGGTTAGGGTTAGCGGTTTAGAATTAGGGTTAGGGATTAGGTGTCACAGTGATGACTAGGAGATAGGGTTAGAATTATGGGATAGGGGTTGTTCTCAGGAAATGCGTTATGCATTAACGTTAGGATAAGAGGTTAAAGTTAGGCGCACGGTGAGGTTTACGTGTTAAGGGGAGAAATAGGAACAGGGTTGGGTGTTATGTTCAGGGTTAGGGTTATCTGTTAAAGGTATTGTTTATGCTTAGCGCACGGGCCCTGTCTGCATTAGGCGGGCGGGGGGAGTTTAGGGGGCTGGGATTTTACCCGGGAACCCACTCTATCATACTCTGGGTATGGGTCCGTGGGTTTCATGCAGGACACAGTGGTAGAGCCTCCTTTCACGCATGGCATGGGAGGATTGCAGGCTTTCTAAACTCTAAGAAAGCAAGAAGTCTGAGAATTAGATTTCGGGTTAGGATTATGGTTAGGGTTTAGGATGAAGTTTAGTGTTAGGGTGAGCGCTTAGGGTTAGGGATTAGGGTTAGGGTTAAAGGTTACTCTTAGGTTTAACGGTTCCACTGTGGTTTAGGGTTGAGGTTTACAGTTAGGGTTAAGATGAGGGGTTAGGGTTTGGTACAGCGTTAGAGTTAAGTATTAGGTTTAGTGTTGAAGATTAGGATTAGGGTTAGGATTAAAGGTTAGCGTGAGACTTAACGCTTAGGATTAAGGTTAAGAGTTAGGGTATAGGGTTAGGTTTAGGGTTAGTGTTAGTTTTAGGGTTAGAGTTATGTGCTATGGTTTGTGTTAGCGGTTAGGGTTAGGTTTACTGGTGATGGTTAGGGTTACGTTTAGGGGTTAGCATTAGGGTTAGGGTTAGGGTTAAGGGATAGGATTAGGGTTAAGTGTTGGGCTTAGGGTTAGGGTTTAGTGTTAGGGTTAGCATTAAGGATTAGTGTTAGGGTCAGGGTTAAATGCTTGGGTGCGGGTAATGGTTAGGGTCAGGGTTAAGGTTCACGGATAGGGTTAGTGTTAAGGGTTACGGGTAGGTTTAGGGTTCAGGGTTAGAGTTAGCATTAGGACTTAAGTTTAGGATTAGGCGGTAGGTTAGATTTAGGGTTAGATCTAGGCGTTAGGGTAAGGGCTAGGGTTAGGGTTAAGAGATAGGGTTAGGTTTAATGCTTAGGATTAGGGTTAGGGTTTGGGGTTAAAGTAAGTGTTAGGGGTTAGGTTTAAAGATCCAAGGTTAGGGTTATTTTTAGCTGTAGTGTTAGGGTTAGGGATAAGGGATCCCATTAGCATTAAGGGTCTTCCTTACTGTAGGGTTAAGGGTTAGGCTTAGAGTTAAAGGTTAAGGTTAGGGTCAGTGTTAAGATTTAGGGTGAGGGTTAACGGTTAGGGTAAAGGTTAAGCGTTAGGGTTAGGGATTAGTGATTAGGGTTTCTGGTTAGTGTTAGGGTTAGCGGTTAGGAGTTAGTGTTTTATGAAGGGGTATGGTTAGAATTAGGATTGGGGTTAGAGTTAGGGTGAGGTATAGGGGTTAGGTTTAGGGGTTAGTTTTAGGGTAAAAGGATAGGATTAGGGTTAAGGGTTGGGCTTAGGTTTAGGGTTAAAGTTTACTGCTAGGGTTAGGGATAGGGTTCAGGCTTAGCTTTAGGGGTTCTGGTTAGGGTTAGGTGTTAAGTTAGTGTCAGGGTTAGGTCTAGTCGTGAGGGTAAGGTTTAGGGTTAGCTTTAAGAGCTAGGGTTAGGTTTAATGGTTAGGATTAGGATTAGGGTTAAGGGTTAGGGTAAGGCTTAGGGGTTAGGGTGAAGGGTTAGGGTCAAGGGTTAGGGTTTTTGTTAGGCATAGCGTTGGGGTTAGAAGTAAGGGTTACTGTCAGTGTTAGGGTTGTAGGTAGGGTTACGGTTAGGGTTAGCGGTTTAGAATTAGGGTTAGGGATTAGGTGTCACAGTGATGACTAGGAGATAGGGTTATTATTATGGGATAGGGGTTTTTCTCAGGAAATGGGTTATGCATTAACGTTAGGATAAGAGGTTAAAGTTAGGCGCACGGTGAGGTTTACGGGTTAAGGGGAGAAAGAGGAACAGGGTTGGGTGTTATGTTCAGGGTTAGGGGTATCTGTTAAAGGTATTGTTTATGCTTAGCGCACGGGCCCTGTCTGCATTAGGCGGGTGGGGGGAGTTTAGGGGGCTGGGATTGTACCCGGGAACCCACTCTATCATACTCTGGGTATGGGCCCGTGGATTTCATGCAGGACACAGTGGTAGAGCCTCCTTTCACGCATGGCATGGGAGGATTGCAGGCTTTCTAAACTCTAAGAAAGCAAGAAGTCTGAGAATTAGATTTAGGGTTGGATTATGGTTAGGGTTAAGGATGAAATTTAGTGTTAGGGTGAGGGCTTAGGGTTAGGGATTAGGGTTAAGGTTAAAGGTTACTCTTAGGTTTAATGGTTACACTTTGGTTTAGTGTTGAGGTTTACCGTCAGGGTTAAGTTGAGGGGTTAGGGTTAGGTACAGGGTTAGGGTTAAGTGTTAGGTTTAGGGTTGAAGATTAGGATTAGGGTTAGGATTAAAGGTTAGCGTGAGAGTTAACGCTTAGGGTTAAGGTTAAGAGTTAGGGTTTAGGGTTAGGGTTAGGGTTAGTGTTGGGGTTAAGGTAGGGGTACGGTTACGGTTAGGGTAAGGGTAAGGTTAGGGTTAGGGTTAGGGCTTGGGGTTAGGGTTAGGGTTAGGGGTTATGGTTAGGGTTGGGGTTAGGGGGTTAGGGTTAGGATTAGGGTTAGGGGGTTAGGGTTAGGGTTAGGGTTAGGGTTGGGTTAGGGGTTACGGTTAGGGTTAGGGTTGGGTTAGGGGTTAGGGTTAGGGTTAGGGTTAGGGTAGGGTTAGGGTTAGGGGTTAGGGTTAGGGTTAGGGGTTAGGGTTAGGGTTAGTTGTTAGGGTTAGGCTTAGGGTTAGGGGTTGGGGGTAGGGGTAGGGTTAGGGTTAGGGGTTAGAGTTAGGGTTAGGGGTTACGGTTAGGGGTTAGGGTTAGGGTTAGGGTTAGGTTTAGGGTTTCGGGTTGGGGTTGGGGTTGGGTTTAGGGTTAGGGGGTAGGGGTAGGCGTAGGGGTAGGGGTAGGGTTAGGGTTAGGGGGTTAGGGTTAGGGGGTTAGGGTTATGGTTAGGGGTTAGGGTTAGGGTAGGGGTAGGGTAGGGGTAGGGTTAGGGTTAGTGTAGGGGTTAGGTTTGGGGTTAGGGTTAGGGTTAGGGGTTGTGTTTCGGGTTAGGGGTAGGGGTAGGGGTAGGGTTAGGGTTAGGGTTATGTGTTAGGGTTTGTGTTAGAGGTTAGGGTTAGGTTTACTGTTCCTGGTTAGAGTTACGTTTAGGGGTTAGCATTAGGGTTTGGGATTAGGTTTAGGGTAAGTGTTTAGAGTTAGTGTTTGGCTTTAGGCTCGGGGCTTAGGTTCAGGGTCAGAGGTTAGGTTTGGTGGTAGGGCTTAGATTTAGCGGTCAGTTTAAGGGCACAGGACCTGGTTAATCTACGGTGAGAGGGGTGTGGTCGGAGTCACCACAAAAGCACAACATCATTCCCTGGGCCTTGGGACAAAACCTACATGCAGGACTCAGGCAGAGCCTCATCTCACACATGGCATGGCTGTATTGTAGGCTTGCTTCACTCTGGGAATGGAAGTAGTGTGAGAATTAGGGTTAGGTTTGGGGTTAGGGGTTTCGAGTTAGGGGTTAGGTTTCGAGTCAGGGTCAGGTGCTAGGGATTAGTGGTTAGGTTTAGAGTTAGTGTTAGGGGTTAGGTGTTAAGTCTGGGTTGGGAGCCAGAGTTAGGTTTAGGGTTGGGGTTAGCGTTAGGGTTAGGGGTTAGGGTTAAGGGATAGGGTTAGGGTTAAGGGTTAGGCTTAGGGTTAGGGTTCAGGGTTAGGGTTAAGGTTTAGGGTTAGAGTCAGGGTTAAGTGTTAGGGTGAGGCTTAACAGTTAGGGTTAGGGTTAGGGCGTTAGGAATAGGGTTAGGGTTAAGGGTTAGGTTTATGGTTCAGGTTTAAGGTTAGGATTAGGGGTTAGGGCTAGTGTTAACTGTAGGTCAGTGTTGGGGTTAGATCTCTAGGCATTAGCGTATAGGTTAGGGTTAGGGTTAAGTAGGGTTATGTTTAATGGTTAGGATTGGGATTAGCGTTAAGGGTTAGGGTTAAGCTTTAGGGGTTATGACTAAGGATCAATGGTTAGGGTTATTTTTAGGCGTAGGGTTAGGGTAAGGGTTTTAGGGTTAGTGTTAGTGTTGTTGGTAGGGTTAAGGTTAGGGTTGGCGTTTCAGAATTAGGGATTAGGTGTTATGGTTATGGCTAGGAGTTAGGGTTAGAATTACGGTATAGGGCTTGTTCTCAGGGTGTCATGCATTATCGTTAAGATAAGGGGTTAAGTTAGGGTTAGGGTGAGGTTTACGTGTTAAGGTGAGCAGTAGGATCAGGGTTAGGTGTTATGTTCTGGGTTAGGGTTATGGGTGTGGGGTAGGGTTTATGCTTAGGGCACGGGCCCTGTATGCACTAGGAGGCGAAGTTAGGGGTCTGTGATGGTCGCTGGGAGCCCACTCTATCGTACGCAGTGTATGGGCCTCTGGGTTTCATGCAGGACACTGTGGCAGAGCGGGCTTTCATGCATGGCTTAGTAGGATTGTAGGCTTTCAAAACTCTGAGAAAGCAAGTCTGAGAATTAGATTTAGGGTTAGGATTACGGTACGGTTTAGGGATGAAGATTAGCGATAGGGTGAGGGCTTAGGGTTAGGGGTTAGGGTTAGGGTTAGGGTTGTTGGTAGGGTGAAGGTTAGGGTTGGCATTTTAGAATTAGGGATGAGGTGTTACGGTTATGGCTAGGGGTTAGGATTAGAATTATGGGATAGGGCTTCTTCTCAGGGTGTTATGCATTAAGGTTAAGATAAGGAGATAAGTTAGGGTTACGGGGAGGTTTATGTTTTAAGGTGAGCAATAGGATCAGGGTCAGGTGCTATGTTCAGGGTGAGGGTTATCTGTTAGGGGTAGTGTTTATACTTAGCGTACAGGCCCTGTCTGCACTGGGCGGGGGGCTGGGGTTAGGGGGATGGGATTGTCCCCGGGAACCCACTCTATCATACGCTAGGTATGGGCTCCTGGTTTCATGCAAGAGAGAGCTGCAGAGCCCCCTTTTACTCATGGCATGGGAGGATTTTAGGCTTTCTAAACTCTAAGAAAGCAAGAAGTCCGAGAATTAGATTTAGGGGTAGGATTATGATAATGTTTAGGGTTAGGGTTAGTGTTAAGGTGGGGTCTTAGGGTTAGGGGTTAGGGTTAGAGGTTAGTGTTAGGTGTAACAGTTACAGTTAGGTTTATGGTTAAGTTTCAGGGTTAGGGTTAAGGTTTGGGTTTAGCGTTTGGCACAGGGTTAGGCTTCAGTGTTAGCTTTATGGTTAAAGATTAGGATTAGGGTTAGTGTGAGGGTTAATGGTAAGGGTCAAGATTAAGGGTTAGGGTTGGGGTTAGGGTTAGGTTTAGGGTTAGGGCTTAGGGTTAGGGGATAGGATTAGGGTTAAGTGTTGGGCTTATGGTTAGGGTTAAAGTTTAGTGTTAGGGTTAATGTTTAGTGTTATGGTCCAGTTTAAGTGTTAGGGTGAGGGTTAACAGTTAGGATTAGGCTTAGGGGTTAGGGATATAGTGAAGGTTCAGTGTTAGGGTTAGGTTTAGGGTTCAGGTTAGGGTTAGCTTTAGGGGTTATGGTTAGGGTTAGGTGTTAGGTTAGTGTCAGGGTTAGGTCTAGTCGTGAGGGTAAGGTTTAGGGTTAGCTTTAAGAGGTAGGGTTAGGTTTAATGGTTAGGATTAGGATTACGGTTAAAGGTTAGGGTAATGCTCAGGGGTTAGGGTGAAGGGTGAAGGGTTAGGGCTTTTGTTAGGCATAGCGTTGGGGTTAGAACTAAGGGTTCCTGTCAGTGTTAGGGTTGTAGGCAGCGTTACGGTTAGGCTTAGCGGTGGAGAATTAGGGTTAGGGATTAGGTGTTACAGTTATGACTAGGAGATAGGGTTAGAATTATGGGATAGGGGATGTTCTCACGGAAGGGGTTATGCTTTAACGTTACGTTAAGAGGTTAAAGTTAGGCTCACGGTGAGGTTTACCTGTTAAGGGGAGAAATAGGAACAGGGTTAGGTGCCATGTTCAGGGTTAGGGATATCTGTTAAAGGTATCATTTATGCTTAGCGCACGGGCCCTGTCGGCATTAGGCTGGGGGGAGGTTAGGGGGCTGGGATTGTCACCGGGAACCCACTGTATCGGACTCTGGGTATGGGCCCGTGGATTTCATGCAGGACACAGTGGTAGAGCCTCCTTTCACACATGGCACGGGAGGATTGCAGGCTTTCTAAACTCTAAGAAAGCAAGAAGTCTGAGAATTAGATTTAGGGTTAGGATTATGGTTAGGGTTCAGGATGAAGTGTAGTGTTATGGTGAGGGGATAGGGTTACAGATTAGGGTTACGGTTTAAGGTTACTGTTAGGTTCAGCGGTTACAGTTCGTTTTGGGGTTGAGGTTTGCGGATAGGGTTAAGATGAGGGGTCAGGGTTTGGTACAGGGTTAGGGTTGTGTTCGGTTTAGGGTTGAAGATTAGGATTAGGGTTAGGATTAAAGGTTAGCATGAGAGTTAACGGTTAAGATTAAGGTTAAGGGTTAGGGTTAGGGTTTAGGTTTAGGGTTAAGGGTTAGGGTTAGTTTTAGGGTTAGAGTTATGTGTTAGGGTTTGTGTTAGAGGTTAGGGTTAGGTTTACTGTTCGTGGTTAGAGTTACGTTTAGGGGTTAGCATTAGGGTTAGGGATTAGGTTTAGGGTAAGTGTTTAGAGTTAGTGTTGGGCTTTAGGCTCGGGGCTTAGGTTCAGGGTCAGAGGTTAGGGTTGGTGGTAGGGCTTAGATTTAGCGGTCAGTTTAAGGGCACAGGACCTGGTTAATCTACGGTGAGAGGGGTGTGGTCGGAGTCACCACAAAAGCACAACATCATTCCCTGGGCCTTGGGACAAAACCTACATGCAGGACTCAGGCAGAGCCTCATCTCACACATGGCATGGCTGTATTGTAGGCTTGCTTCACTCTGGGAATGGAAGTAGTGTGAGAATTAGGGTTAGGTTTGGGGTTAGGGGTTTCGAGTTAGGGGTTAGGTTTGGAGTCAGGGTCAGGTGCTAGGGATTAGTGGTTAGGTTTAGAGTTAGTGTTAGGGGTTAGGTGTTAAGTCTGGGTTGGGGGCCAGGGTTAGGTTTAGGGTTGGGGTTAGCGTTAGGGTTAGGGGTTAGGGTTAAGGGATAGGGTTAGGGTTAAGGGTTAGGCTTAGGGTTAGGGTTCAGGGTTAGGGTTAAGGTTTAGGGTTAGAGTCAGGGTTAAGTGTTAGGGTGAGGCTTAACAGTTAGGGTTAGGGTTAGGGGGTTAGGAATAGGGTTAGGGTTAAGGGTTAGGTTTATGGTTCGGGTTTAAGGTTAGGATTAGGGGTTAGGGTTAGTGTTAACTGTAGGTCAGTGTTGGGGTTAGATCTCTAGGCATTAGCGTATAGGTTAGGGTTAGGGTTAAGTAGGGTTATGTTTAATGGTTAGGATTGGGATTAGCGTTAAGGGTTAGGGTTAAGCTTTAGGGGTTATGACTAAGGATCAATGGTTAGGGTTATTTTTAGGCGTAGGGTTAGGGTAAGGGTTTTAGGGTTAGTGTTAGTGTTGTTGGTAGAGTTAAGGTTAGGGTTGGCGTTTCAGAATTAGGGATTAGGTGTTATGGTTATGGCTAGGAGTTAGGGTTAGAATTACGGTATAGGGCTTGTTCTCAGGGTGTCATGCATTATCGTTAAGATAAGGGGTTAAGTTAGGGTTAGGGTGAGGTTTACGTGTTAAGGTGAGCAGTAGGATCAGGGTTAGGTGTTATGTTCTGGGTTAGGGTTATGGGTGTGGGGTAGGGTTTATGCTTAGGGCACGGGCCCTGTATGCACTAGGAGGCGAAGTTAGGGGTCTGTGATGGTCGCTGGGAGCCCACTCTATCGTACGCAGTGTATGGGCCTCTGGGTTTCATGCAGGACACTGTGGCAGAGCGGGCTTTCATGCATGGCTTAGTAGGATTGTAGGCTTTCAAAACTCTGAGAAAGCAAGTCTGAGAATTAGATTTAGGGTTAGGATTACGGTACGGTTTAGGGATGAAGATTAGCGATAGGGTGAGGGCTTAGGGTTAGGGGTTAGGGTTAGGGTTAGGGTTGTTGGTAGGGTGAAGGTTAGGGTTGGCATTTTAGAATTAGGGATGAGGTGTTACGGTTATGGCTAGGGGTTAGGATTAGAATTATGGGATAGGGCTTCTTCTCAGGGTGTTATGCATTAAGGTTAAGATAAGGAGATAAGTTAGGGTTACGGGGAGGTTTATGTTTTAAGGTGAGCAATAGGATCAGGGTCAGGTGCTATGTTCAGGGTGAGGGTTATCTGTTAGGGGTAGTGTTTATACTTAGCGTACAGGCCCTGTCTGCACTGGGCGAGGGGCTGGGGTTAGGGGGATGGGATTGTCCCCGGGAACCCACTCTATCATACGCTAGGTATGGGCTCCTGGTTTCATGCAAGAGAGAGCTGCAGAGCCCCCTTTTACTCATGGCATGGGAGGATTTTAGGCTTTCTAAACTCTAAGAAAGCAAGAAGTCCGAGAATTAGATTTAGGGGTAGGATTATGATAATGTTTAGGGTTAGGGTTAGTGTTAAGGTGGGGTCTTAGGGTTAGGGGTTAGGGTTAGAGGTTAGTGTTAGGTGTAACAGTTACAGTTAGGTTTATGGATAAGTTTCAGGGTTAGGGTTAAGGTTTGGGTTTAGCGTTTGGCACAGGGTTACGCTTCAGTGTTAGCTTTATGGTTAAAGATTAGGATTAGGGTTAGTGTGAGGGTTAATGGTAAGGGTCAAGATTAAGGGTTAGGGTTGGAGTTAGGGTTAGGTTTAGGGTTAGGGCTTAGGGTTAGGGGATAGGATTAGGGTTAAGTGTTGGGCTTATGGTTAGGGTTAAAGTTTAGTGTTAGGGTTAATGTTTAGTGTTATGGTCCAGTTTAAGTGTTAGGGTGAGGGTTAACAGTTAGGATTAGGCTTAGGGGTTAGGGATATAGTGAAGGTTCAGTGTTAGGGTTAGGTTTAGGGTTCAGGTTAGGGTTAGCTTTAGGGGTTATGGTTAGGGTTAGGTGTTAGGTTAGTGTCAGGGTTAGGTCTAGTCGTGAGGGTAAGGTTTAGGGTTAGCTTTAAGAGCTAGGGTTAGGTTTAATGGTTAGGATTAGGATTACGGTTAAAGGTTAGGGTAATGCTCAGGGGTTAGGGTGAAGGGTGAAGGGTTAGGGCTTTTGTTAGGCATAGCGTTGGGGTTAGAACTAAGGGTTCCTGTCAGTGTTAGGGTTGTAGGCAGCGTTACGGTTTGGCTTAGCGGTGGAGAATTAGGGTTAGGGATTAGGTGTTACAGTTATGACTAGGAGATAGGGTTAGAATTATGGGATAGGGGATGTTCTCAGGGAATGGGTTATGCATTAACGTTACGTTAGGAGGTTAAAGTTAGGCTCACGGTGAGGTTTACGTGTTAAGGGGAGCAATAGGAACAGGGTTAGGTGCCATGTTCAGGGTTAGGGTTATCTGTTAAAGGTATCATTTATGCTTAGCGCACGGGCCCTGTCGGCATTAGGCTGGGGGGGGGTTAGGGGGCTGGGATTGTCACCGGGAACCCACTGTATCGGACTCTGGGTATGGGCCCGTGGATTTCATGCAGGACACAGTGGTAGAGCCTCCTTTCACACATGGCACGGGAGGATTGCAGGCTTTCTAAACTCTAAGAAAGCAAGAAGTCTGAGAATTAGATTTAGGGTTAGGATTATGGTTAGGGTTCAGGATGAAGTGTAGTGTTATGGTGAGGGGATAGGGTTACAGATTAGGGTTACGGTTTAAGGCTACTGTTAGGTTTAACGGTTACAGTTCGTTTTGGGTTTGAGGTTTGCGGATAGGGTTAAGATGAGGGGTCAGGGTTTGGTACAGGGTTAGGGTTGTGTTCGGTTTAGGGTTGAAGATTAGGATTAGGGTTAGGATTAAAGGTTAGCATGAGAGTTAACGGTTAAGATTAAGGTTAAGGGTTAGGGTTAGGGTTTAGGTTTAGGGTTAAGGGTTAGGGTTAGTTTTAGGGTTAGAGTTATGTGTTAGGGTTTGTGTTAGAGGTTAGGGTTAGGTTTACTGTTCGTGGTTAGAGTTACGTTTAGGGGTTAGCATTAGGGTTAGGGATTAGGTTTAGGGTAAGTGTTTAGAGTTAGTGTTGGGCTTTAGGCTCGGGGCTTAGGTTCAGGGTCAGAGGTTAGGGTTGGTGGTAGGGCTTAGATTTAGCGGTCAGTTTAAGGGCACAGGACCTGGTTAATCTACGGTGAGAGGGGTGTGGTCGGAGTCACCACAAAAGCACAACATCATTCCCTGGGCCTTGGGACAAAACCTACATGCAGGACTCAGGCAGAGCCTCATCTCACACATGGCATGGCTGTATTGTAGGCTTGCTTCACTCTGGGAATGGAAGTAGTGTGAGAATTAGGGTTAGGTTTGGGGTTAGGGGTTTCGAGTTAGGGGTTAGGTTTGGAGTCAGGGTCAGGTGCTAGGGATTAGTGGTTAGGTTTAGAGTTAGTGTTAGGGGTTAGGTGTTAAGTCTGGGTTGGGGGCCAGGGTTAGGTTTAGGGTTGGGGTTAGCGTTAGGGTTAGGGGTTAGGGTTAAGGGATAGGGTTAGGGTTAAGGGTTAGGCTTAGGGTTAGGGTTCAGGGTTAGGGTTAAGGTTTAGGGTTAGAGTCAGGGTTAAGTGTTAGGGTGAGGCTTAACAGTTAGGGTTAGGGTTAGGGGGTTAGGAATAGGGTTAGGGTTAAGGGTTAGGTTTATGGTTCGGGTTTAAGGTTAGGATTAGGGGTTAGGGTTAGTGTTAACTGTAGGTCAGTGTTGGGGTTAGATCTCTAGGCATTAGCGTATAGGTTAGGGTTAGGGTTAAGTAGGGTTATGTTTAATGGTTAGGATTGGGATTAGCGTTAAGGGTTAGGGTTAAGCTTTAGGGGTTATGACTAAGGATCAATGGTTAGGGTTATTTTTAGGCGTAGGGTTAGGGTAAGGGTTTTAGGGTTAGTGTTAGTGTTGTTGGTAGGGTTAAGGTTAGGGTTGGCGTTTCAGAATTAGGGATTAGGTGTTATGGTTATGGCTAGGAGTTAGGGTTAGAATTACGGTATAGGGCTTGTTCTCAGGGTGTCATGCATTATCGTTAAGATAAGGGGTTAAGTTAGGGTTAGGGTGAGGTTTACGTGTTAAGGTGAGCAGTAGGATCAGGGTTAGGTGTTATGTTCTGGGTTAGGGTTATGGGTGTGGGGTAGGGTTTATGCTTAGGGCACGGGCCCTGTATGCACTAGGAGGCGAAGTTAGGGGTCTGTGATGGTCGCTGGGAGCCCACTCTATCGTACGCAGTGTATGGGCCTCTGGGTTTCATGCAGGACACTGTGGCAGAGCGGGCTTTCATGCATGGCTTAGTAGGATTGTAGGCTTTCAAAACTCTGAGAAAGCAAGTCTGAGAATTAGATTTAGGGTTAGGATTACGGTACGGTTTAGGGATGAAGATTAGCGATAGGGTGAGGGCTTAGGGTTAGGGGTTAGGGTTAGGGTTAGGGTTGTTGGTAGGGTGAAGGTTAGGGTTGGCATTTTAGAATTAGGGATGAGGTGTTACGGTTATGGCTAGGGGTTAGGATTAGAATTATGGGATAGGGCTTCTTCTCAGGGTGTTATGCATTAAGGTTAAGATAAGGGGATAAGTTAGGGTTACGGGGAGGTTTATGTTTTAAGGTGAGCAATAGGATCAGGGTCAGGTGCTATGTTCAGGGCGAGGGTTATCTGTTAGGGGTAGTGTTTATACTTAGCGTACAGGCCCTGTCTGCACTGGGCGGGGGGCTGGGGTTAGGGGGATGGGATTGTCCCCGGGAACCCACTCTATCATACGCTAGGTATGGGCTCCTGGTTTCATGCAAGAGAGAGCTGCAGAGCCCCCTTTTACTCATGGCATGGGAGGATTTTAGGCTTTCTAAACTCTAAGAAAGCAAGAAGTCCGAGAATTAGATTTAGGGGTAGGATTATGATAATGTTTAGGGTTAGGGTTAGTGTTAAGGTGGGGTCTTAGGGTTAGGGGTTAGGGTTAGAGGTTAGTGTTAGGTGTAACAGTTACAGTTAGGTTTATGGTTAAGTTTCAGGGTTAGGGTTAAGGTTTGGGTTTAGCGTTTGGCACAGGGTTAGGCTTCAGTGTTAGCTTTATGGTTAAAGATTAGGATTAGGGTTAGTGTGAGGGTTAATGGTAAGGGTCAAGATTAAGGGTTAGGGTTGGGGTTAGGGTTAGGTTTAGGGTTAGGGCTTAGGGTTAGGCTTAGTGTTAAGGGACAGGATTAGGGTTAAGTGTTGGGCTTATGGTTAGGGTTAAAGTTTAGTGTTAGGGTTAATGTTTAGTGTTATGGTCCAGTTTAAGTGTTAGGGTGAGGGTTAACAGTTAGGATTAGGCTTAGGGGTTAGGGATATAGTGAAGGTTCAGTGTTAGGGTTAGGTTTAGGGTTCAGGGTTAGGGTTAGCTTTAGGGGTTATGGTTAGGGTTAGGTGTTAGGTTAGTGTCAGGGTTAGGTCTAGTCGTGAGGGTAAGGTTTAGGGTTAGCTTTAAGAGCTAGGGTTAGGTTTAATGGTTAGGATTAGGATTACGGTTAAAGGTTAGGGTAATGCTCAGGGGTTAGGGTGAAGGGTGAAGGGTTAGGGCTTTTGTTAGGCATAGCATTGGGGTTAGAACTAAGGGTTCCTGTCAGTGTTAGGGTTGTAGGCAGCGTTACGGTTAGGCTTAGCGGTGGAGAATTAGGGTTAGGGATTAGGTGTTACAGTTATGACTAGGAGATAGGGTTAGAATTATGGGATAGGGGATGTTCTCAGGGAATGGGTTATGCATTAACGTTACGTTAAGAGGTTAAAGTTAGGTTCACGGTGAGGTTTACGTGTTAAGGGGAGCAATAGGAACAGGGTTAGGTGCCATGTTCAGGGTTAGGGTTATCTGTTAAAGGTATCATTTATGCTTAGCGCACGAGCCCTGTCGGCATTAGGCTGGGGGGAGGTTAGGGGGCTGGGATTGTCACCGGGAACCCACTGTATCGGACTCTGGGTATGGGCCCGTGGATTTCATGCACGACACAGTGGTAGAGCCTCCTTTCACACATGGCATGGGAGGATTGCAGGCTTTCTAAACTCTAAGAAAGCAAGAAGTCTGAGAATTAGATTTAGGGTTAGGATTATGGTTAGGGTTCAGGATGAAGTGTAGTGTTATGGTGAAGGGATAGGGTTACACATTAGGGTTACGGTTTAAGGTTACTGTTAGGTTTAACGGTTACAGTTCGTTTTGGGGTTGAGGTTTGCGGATAGGGTTAAGATGAGGGGTCAGGGTTTGGTACAGGATTAGGGTTGTATTTGGTTTAGGGTTGAAGATTAGGATTAGGGTTAGGATTAAAGGTTAGCATGAGAGTTAACGGTTAAGATTAAGGTTAAGGGTTAGGGTTAGGGTTTAGGTTTAGGGTTAAGGGTTAGGGTTAGTTTTAGGGTTAGAGTTATGTGTTAGGGTTTGTGTTAGAGGTTAGGGTTAGGTTTACTGTTCGTGGTTAGAGTTACGTTTAGGGGTTAGCATTAGGGTTAGGGATTAGGTTTAGGGTAAGTGTTTAGAGTTAGTGTTGGGCTTTAGGCTCGGGGCTTAGGTTCAGGGTCAGAGGTTAGGGTTGGTGGTAGGGCTTAGATTTAGCGGTCAGTTTAAGGGCACAGGACCTGGTTAATCTACGGTGAGAGGGGTGTGGTCGGAGTCACCACAAAAGCACAACATCATTCCCTGGGCCTTGGGACAAAACCTACATGCAGGACTCAGGCAGAGCCTCATCTCACACATGGCATGGCTGTATTGTAGGCTTGCTTCACTCTGGGAATGGAAGTAGTGTGAGAATTAGGGTTAGGTTTGGGGTTAGGGGTTTCGAGTTAGGGGTTAGGTTTGGAGTCAGGGTCAGGTGTTAGGGATTAGTGGTTAGGTTTAGAGTTAGTGTTAGGGGTTAGGTGTTAAGTCTGGGTTGGGGGCCAGGGTTAGGTTTAGGGTTGGGGTTAGCGTTAGGGTTAGGGGTTAGGGTTAAGGGATAGGGTTAGGGTTAAGGGTTAGGCTTAGGGTTAGGGTTCAGGGTTAGGGTTAAGGTTTAGGGTTAGAGTCAGGGTTAAGTGTTAGGGTGAGGCTTAACAGTTAGGGTTAGGGTTGGGGTTTAGGAATAGGGTTAGGGTTAAGGGTTAGGTTTATGGTTCAGGTTTAAGGTTAGGATTAGGGGTTAGGGTTAGTGTTAACTGTAGGTCAGTGTTGGGGTTAGACCTCTAGGCATTAGCGTATAGGTTAGGGTTAGGGTTAAGTAGGATTATGTTTAATGGTTAGGATTGGGATTAGCGTTAAGGGTTAGGGTTAAGCTTTAGGGGTTATGACTAAGGATCAATGGTTAGGGTTATTTTTAGGCGTAGGGTTAGGGTAAGGGTTTTAGGGTTAGTGTTAGTGTTGTCGGTAGGGTTAAGGTTAGGGTTGGCGTTTCAGAATTAGGGATTAGGTGTTATGGTTACGGCTAGGAGTTAGGGTTAGAATTACGGTATAGGGCTTGTTCTCAGGGTGTCATGCATTATCGTTAAGATAAGGGGTTAAGTTAGGGTTAGGGTGAGGTTTACGTGTTAAGGTGAGCAGTAGGATCAGGGTTAGGTGTTATGTTCTGGGTTAGGGTTATGGGTGTGGGGTAGGGTTTATGCTTAGGACACGGGCCCTGTATGCACTAGGAGGCGAAGTTAGGGGTCTGTGATGGTCGCTGGGAGCCCACTCTATCGTACGCAGTGTATGGGCCTCTGGGTTTCATGCAGGACACTGTGGCAGAGCGGGCTTTCATGCATGGCTTAGTAGGATTGTAGGCTTTCAAAACTCTGAGAAAGCAAGTCTGAGAATTAGATTTAGGGTTAGGATTACGGTACGGTTTAGGGATGAAGATTAGTGATAGGGTGAGGGCTTAGGGTTAGGGGTTAGGGTTAGGGTTAGGGTTGTTGGTAGGGTGAAGGTTAGGGTTGGCATTTTAGAATTAGGGATGAGGTGTTACGGTTATGGCTAGGGGTTAGGATTAGAATTATGGGATAGGGCTTCTTCTCAGGGTGTTATGCATTAAGGTTAAGATAAGGGGATAAGTTAGGGTTACGGGGAGGTTTATGTTTTAAGGTGAGCAATAGGATCAGGGTCAGGTGCTATGTTCAGGGTTAGAGTTACCTGTTAGGGGTAGTGTTTATACTTAGCGTACAGGCCCTGTCTGCACTGGGCGGGGGGCTGGGGTTAGGGGGATGGGATTGTCCCCGGGAACCCACTCTATCATACGCTAGGTATGGGCTCCTGGTTTCATGCAAGAGAGAGCTGCAGAGCCCCCTTTTACTCATGGCATGGGAGGATTTTAGGCTTTCTAAACTCTAAGAAAGCAAGAAGTCCGAGAATTAGATTTAGGGGTAGGATTATGATAATGTTTAGGGTTAGGGTTAGTGTTAAGGTGGGGTCTTAGGGTTAGGGGTTAGGGTTAGAGGTTAGTGTTAGGTGTAACAGTTACAGTTAGGTTTATGGTTAAGTTTCAGGGTTAGGGTTAAGGTTTGGGTTTAGCGTTTGGCACAGGGTTAGGCTTCAGTGTTAGCTTTATGGTTAAAGATTAGGATTAGGGTTAGTGTGAGGGTTAATGGTAAGGGTCAAGATTAAGGGTTAGGGTTGGGGTTAGGGTTAGGTTTAGGGTTAGGGCTTAGGGTTAGGGGACAGGATTAGGGTTAAGTGTTGGGCTTATGGTTAGGGTTAAAGTTTAGTGTTAGGGTTAATGTTTAGTGTTATGGTCCAGTTTAAGTGTTAGGGTGAGGGTTAACAGTTAGGATTAGGCTTAGGGGTTAGGGATATAGTGAAGGTTCAGTGTTAGGGTTAGGTTTAGGGTTCAGGGTTAGGGTTAGCTTTAGGGATTATGGTTAGGGTTAGGTGTTAGGTTAGTGTCAGGGTAAGGTCTAGTCGTGAGGGTAAGGTTTAGGGTTAGCTTTAAGAGCTAGGGTTAGGTTTAATGGTTAGGATTAGGATTACGGTTAAAGGTTAGGGTAATGCTTAGGGGTTAGGGTGAAGGGTGAAGGGTTAGGGCTTTTGTTAGGCATAGCGTTGGGGTTAGAACTAAGGGTTCCTGTCAGTGTTAGGGTTGTAGGCAGCGTTACGGTTAGGCTTAGCGGTGGAGAATTAGGGTTACGGATTAGGTGTTACAGTGATGACTAGGAGATAGGGTTAGAATTATGGGATAGGGGATGTTCTCAGGGAATGGGTTATGCATTAACGTTACGTTAAGAGGTTAAAGTTAGGCTCACGGTGAGGTTTACGTGTTAAGGGGAGAAATAGGAACAGGGTTAGGTGCCATGTTCAGGGTTAGGGTTATCTGTTAAAGGTATCATTTATGCTTAGCGCACGGGCCCTGTCGGCATTAGGCTGGGGGGAGGTTAGGGGGCTGGGATTGTCACCGGGAACCCACTGTATCGGACTCTGGGTATGGGCCCGTGGATTTCATGCTGGACACAGTGGTAGAGCCTCCTTTCACACATGGCACGGGAGGATTGCAGGCTTTCTAAACTCTAAGAAAGCAAGAAGTCTGAGAATTAGATTTAGGGTTAGGATTATGGTTAGGGTTCAGGATGAAGTGTAGTGTTATGGTGAGGGGATAGGGTTACAGATTAGGGTTACGGTTTAAGGTTACTGTTAGGTTTAACGGTTACAGTTCGTTTTGGGTTTGAGGTTTGCGGATAGGGTTAAGATGAGGGGTCAGGGTTTGGTACAGGGTTAGGGTTGTGTTCGGTTTAGGGTTGAAGATTAGGATTAGGGTTAGGATTAAAGGTTAGCATGAGAGTTAACGGTTAAGATTAAGGTTAAGGGTTAGGGTTAGGGTTTAGGTTTAGGGTTAAGGGTTAGGGTTAGTTTTAGGGTTAGAGTTATGTGTTAGGGTTTGTGTTAGAGGTTAGGGTTAGGTTTACTGTTCGTGGTTAGAGTTACGTTTAGGAGTTAGCATTAGGGTTAGGGATTAGGTTTAGGGTAAGTGTTTAGAGTTAGTGTTGGGCTTTAGGCTCGGGGCTTAGGTTCAGGGTCAGAGGTTAGGGTTGGTGGTAGGGCTTAGATTCAGCGGTCAGTTTAAGGGCACAGGACCTGGTTAATCTACGGTGAGAGGGGTGTGGTCGGAGTCACCACAAAAGCACAACATCATTCCCTGGGCCTTGGGACAAAACCTACATGCAGGACTCAGGCAGAGCCTCATCTCACACATGGCATGGCTGTATTGTAGGCTTGCTTCACTCTGGGAATGGAAGTAGTGTGAGAATTAGGGTTAGGTTTGGGGTTAGGGGTTTCGAGTTAGGGGTTAGGTTTGGAGTCAGGGTCAGGTGCTAGGGATTAGTGGTTAGGTTTAGAGTTAGTGTTAGGGGTTAGGTGTTAAGTCTGGGTTGGGGGCCAGGGTTAGGTTTAGGGTTGGGGTTAGCGTTAGGGTTAGGGGTTAGGGTTAAGGGATAGGGTTAGGGTTAAGGGTTAGGCTTAGGGTTAGGGTTCAGGGTTAGGGTTAAGGTTTAGGGTTAGAGTCAGGGTTAAGTGTTAGGGTGAGGCTTAACAGTTAGGGTTAGGGTTAGGGGGTTAGGAATAGGGTTAGGGTTAAGGGTTAGGTTTATGGTTCGGGTTTAAGGTTAGGATTAGGGGTTAGGGTTAGTGTTAACTGTAGGTCAGTGTTGGGGTTAGATCTCTAGGCATTAGCGTATAGGTTAGGGTTAGGGTTAAGTAAGGTTATGTTTAATGGTTAGGATTGGGATTAGCGTTAAGGGTTAGGGTTAAGCTTTAGGGGTTATGACTAAGGATCAATGGTTAGGGTTATTTTTAGGCGTAGGGTTAGGGTAAGGGTTTTAGGGTTAGTGTTAGTGTTGTCGGTAGGGTTAAGGTTAGGGTTGGCGTTTCAGAATTAGGGATTAGGTGTTATGGTTACGGCTAGGAGTTAGGGTTAGAATTACGGTATAGGGCTTGTTCTCAGGGTGTCATGCATTATCGTTAAGATAAGGGGTTAAGTTAGGGTTAGGGTGAGGTTTACGTGTTAAGGTGAGCAGTAGGATCAGGGTTAGGTGTTATGTTCTGGGTTAGGGTTATGGGTGTGGGGTAGGGTTTATGCTTAGGGCATGGGCCCTGTATGCACTAGGAGGCGAAGTTAGGGGTCTGTGATGGTCGCTGGGAGCCCACTCTATCGTACGCAGTGTATGGGCCTCTGGGTTTCACGCAGGACACTGTGGCAGAGCGGGCTTTCATGCACGGCTTAGTAGGATTGTAGGCTTTCAAAACTCTGAGAAAGCAAGTCTGAGAATTAGATTTAGGGTTAGGATTACGGTACGGTTTAGGGATGAAGATTAGTGATAGGGTGAGGGCTTAGGGTTAGGGGTTAGGGTTAGGGTTAGGGTTGTTGGTAGGGTGAAGTTTAGGGTTGGCATTTTAGAATTAGGGATGAGGTGTTACGGTTATGGCTAGGGGTTAGGATTAGAATTATGGGATAGGGCTTCTTCTCAGGGTGTTATGCATTAAAGTTAAGATAAGGGGATAAGTTAGGGTTACGGGGAGGTTTATGTTTTAAGGTGAGCAATAGGATCAGGGTCAGGTGCTATGTTCAGGGTTAGAGTTACCTGTTAGGGGTAGTGTTTATACTTAGCGTATAGGCCCTGTCTGCACTGGGCGGGGGGCTGGGGTTAGGGGGATGGGATTTTCCCCGGGAACCCACTCTATCATACGCTAGGTATGGGCTCCTGGTTTCATGCAAGAGAGAGCTGCAGAGCCCCCTTTTACTCATGGCATGGGAGGATTTTAGGCTTTCTAAACTCTAAGAAAGCAAGAAGTCCGAGAATTAGATTTAGGGGTAGGATTATGATAATGTTTAGGGTTAGGGTTAGTGTTAAGGTGGGGTCTTAGGGCTAGGGGTCAGGGTTAGAGGTTAGTGTTAGGTGTAACAGTTACAGTTAGGTTTATGGTTAAGTTTCAGGGTTAGGGTTAAGGTTTGGGTTTAGCGTTTGGCACAGGGTTAGGCTTCAGTGTTAGCTTTATGGTTAAAGATTAGGATTAGGGTTAGTGTGAGGGTTAATGGTAAGGGTCAAGATTAAGGGTTAGGGTTGGGGTTAGGGTTAGGTTTAGGGTTAGGGCTTAGGGTTAGGGGATAGGATTAGGGTTAAGTGTTGGGCTTATGGTTAGGGTTAAAGTTTAGTGTTAGGGTTAATGTTTAGTGTTATGGTCCAGTTTAAGTGTTAGGGTGAGGATTAACAGTTAGGATTAGGCTTAGGGGTTAGGGATATAGTGAAGGTTCAGTGTTAGGGTTAGGTTTAGGGTTCAGGTTAGGGTTAGCTTTAGGGGTTATGGTTAGGGTTAGGTGTTAGGTTAGTGTCAGGGTTAGGTCTAGCCGTGAGGGTAAGGTTTAGGGTTAGCTTTAAGAGCTAGGGTTAGGTTTAATGGTTAGGATTAGGATTACGGTTAAAGGTTAGGGTAATGCTCAGGGGTTAGGGTGAAGGGTGAAGGGTTAGGGCTTTTGTTAGGCATAGCGTTGGGGTTAGAACTAAGGGTTCCTGTCAGTGTTAGGGTTGTAGGCAGCGTTACGGTTAGGCTTAGCGGTGGAGAATTAGGGTTAGGGGTTAGGTGTTACAGTTATGACTAGGAGATAGGGTTAGAATTATGGGATAGGGGATGTTCTCAGGGAATGGGTTATGCATTAACGTTATGTTAAGAGGTTAAAGTTAGGCTCACGGTGAGGTTTACGTGTTAAGGGGAGAAATAGGAACAGGGTTAGGTGCCATGTTCAGGGTTAGGGTTTTCTGTTAAAGGTATCATTTATGCTTAGCGCACGGGCCCTGTCGGCATTAGGGTGGGGGGAGGTTAGGGGGCGGGATTGTCACCGGAAACCCACTGTATCGGACTCTGGGTATGGGCCCGTGGATTTCTTGCGGGACACAGTGGTAGAGCCTCCTTTCACACATGGCACGGGAGGATTGCAGGCTTTCTAAACTCTAAGAAAGCAAGAAGTCTGAGAATTAGATTTAGGGTTAGGATTATGGTTAGGGTTCAGGATGAAGTGTAGTGTTATGGTGAGGGGATAGGGTTACAGATTAGGGTTACGGTTTAAGGTTACTGTTAGGTTTAACGGTTACAGTTCGTTTTGGGGATGAGGTTTGCGGATAGGGTTAATATGAGGGGTCAGGATTTGGTACAGGGTTAGGGTTGTGTTCGGTTTAGGGTTGAAGATTAGGATTAGGGTTAGGATTAAAGGTTAGCATGAGAGTTAACGGTTAAGATTAAGGTTAAGGGTTAGGGTTAGGGTTTAGGTTTAGGGTTAAGGGTTAGGGTTAGTTTTAGGGTTAGAGTTATGTGTTAGGGTTTGTGTTAGAGGTTAGGGTTAGGTTTACTGTTCGTGGTTAGAGTTACGTTTAGGACTTAGCATTAGGGTTAGGGATTAGGTTTAGGGTAAGTGTTTAGAGTTAGTGTTGGGCTTTAGGCTCGGGGCTTAGGTTCAGGGTCAGAGGTTAGGGTTGGTGGTAGGGCTTAGATTTAGCGGTCAGTTTAAGGGCACAGGACCTGGTTAATCTACGGTGAGAGGGGTGTGGTCGGAGTCACCACAAAAGCACAACATCATTCCCTGGGCCTTGGGACAAAACCTACATGCAGGACTCAGGCAGAGCCTCATCTCACACATGGCATGGCTGTATTGTAGGCTTGCTTCACTCTGGGAATGGAAGTAGTGTGAGAATTAGGGTTAGGTTTGGGGTTAGGGGTTTCGAGTTAGGGGTTAGGTTTGGAGTCAGGGTCAGGTGCTAGGGATTAGTGGTTAGGTTTAGAGTTAGTGTTAGGGGTTAGGTGTTAAGTCTGGGTTGGGGGCCAGGGTTAGGTTTAGGGTTGGGGTTAGCGTTAGGGTTAGGGGTTAGGGTTAAGGGATAGGGTTAGGGATAAGGGTTAGGCTTAGGGTTAGGGTTCAGGGTTAGGGTTAAGGTTTAGGGTTAGAGTCAGGGTTAAGTGTTAGGGTGAGGCTTAACAGTTAGGGTTAGGGTTAGGGGGTTAGGAATAGGGTTAGGGTTAAGGGTTAGGTTTATGGTTCAGGTTTAAGTTTAGGATTAGGGGTTAGGGTTAGTGTTAACTGTAGGTCAGTGTTGGGGTTAGATCTCTAGGCATTAGCGTATAGGTTAGGGTTAGGGTTAAGTAGGGTTATGTTTAATGGTTAGGATTGGGATTAGCGTTAAGGGTTAGGGTTAAGCTTTAGGGGTTATGACTAAGGATCAATGGTTAGGGTTATTTTTAGGCGTAGGGTTAGGGTAAGGGTTTTAGGGTTAGTGTTAGTGTTGTTGGTAGGGTTAAGGTTAGGGTTGGCGTTTCAGAATTAGGGATTAGGTGTTATGGTTACGGCTAGGAGTTAGGGTTAGAATTACGGTATAGGGCTTGTTCTCAGGGTGTCATGCATTATCGTTAAGATAAGGGGTTAAGTTAGGGTTAGGGTGAGGTTTACGTGTTAAGGTGAGCAGTAGGATCAGGGTTAGGTGTTATGTTCTGGGTTAGGGTTATGGGTGTGGGGTAGGGTTTATGCTTAGGGCACGGGCCCTGTATGCACTAGGAGGCGAAGTTAGGGGTCTGTGATGGTCGCTGGGAGCCCACTCTATCGTACGCAGTGTATGGGCCTCTGGGTTTCATGCAGGACACTGTGGCAGAGCGGGCTTTCATGCATGGCTTAGTAGGATTGTAGGCTTTCAAAACTCTGAGAAAGCAAGTCTGAGAATTAGATTTAGGGTTAGGATTACGGTACGGTTTAGGGATGAAGATTAGCGATAGGGTGAGGGCTTAGGGTTAGGTGTTAGGGTTAGGGTTAGGGTTGTTGGTAGGGTGAAGTTTAGGGTTGGCATTTTAGAATTAGGGATGAGGTGTTACGGTTATGGCTAGGGGTTAGGATTAGAATTATGGGATAGGGCTTCTTCTCAGGGTGTTATGCATTAAGGTTAAGATAAGGGGATAAGTTAGGGTTACGGGGAGGTTTATGTTTTAAGGTGAGCAATAGGATCAGGTTCAGGTGCAATGTTCAGGGTGAGGGTTATCTGTTAGGGGTAGTGTTTATACTTAGCGTACAGGCCCTGTCTGCACTGGGCGGGGGGCTGGGGTTAGGGGGATGGGATTGTCCCCGGGAACCCACTCTATCATACGCTAGGTATGGGCTCCTGGTTTCATGCAAGAGAGAGCTGCAGAGCCCCCTTTCACTCATGGCATGGGAGGATTTTAGGCTTTCTAAACTCTAAGAAAGCAAGAAGTCCGAGAATTAGATTTGGGGTAGGATTATGATAATGTTTAGGGTTAGGGTTAGTGTTAAGGTGGGGTCTTAGGGTTAGGGGTTAGGGTTAGAGGTTAGTGTTAGGTGTAACAGTTACAGTTAGGTTTATGGTTAAGTTTCAGGGTTAGGGTTAAGGTTTGGGTTTAGCGTTTGGCACAGGGTTAGGCTTCAGTGTTAGCTTTATGGTTAAAGATTAGGATTAGGGTTAGTGTGAGGGTTAATGGTAAGGGTCAAGATTAAGGGTTAGGGTTGGGGTTAGGGTTAGGTTTAGGGTTAGGGCTTAGGGTTAGGGGATAGGATTAGGGTTAAGTGTTGGGCTTATGGTTAGGGTTAAAGTTTAGGGTTAGGGTTAATGTTTAGTGTTATGGTCCAGTTTAAGTGTTAGGGTGAGGATTAACAGTTAGGATTAGGCTTAGGGGTTAGGGATATAGTGAAGGTTCAGTGTTAGGTTTAGGTTTAGGGTTCAGGGTTAGGGTTAGCTTTAGGGCTTATGGTTAGGGTTAGGTGTTAGGTTAGTGTCAGGGTTAGGTCTAGTCGTGAGGGTAAGGTTTAGGGTTAGCTTTAAGAGCTAGGGTTAGGTTTAATGGTTAGGATTAGGATTACGGTTAAAGGTTAGGGTAATGCTTAGGGGTTAGGGTGAAGGGTGAAGGGTTAGGGCTTTTGTTAGGCATAGCGTTGGGGTTAGAACTAAGGGTTCCTGTCAGTGTTAGGGTTGTAGGCAGCGTTACGGTTAGGCTTAGCGGTGGAGAATTAGGGTTAGGGATTAGGTGTTACAGTTATGACTAGGAGATAGGGTTAGAATTATGGGATAGGGGATGTTCTCAGGGAATGGGTTATGCATTAACGTTACGTTAGGAGGTTAAAGTTAGGCTCACGGTGAGGTTTACGTGTTAAGGGGAGAAATAGGAACAGGGTTAGGTGCCATGTTCAGGGTTAGGGTTATCTGTTAAAGGTATCATTTATGCTTAGCGCATGGGCCCTGTCGGCATTTAGCTGGGGGGAGGATAGGGCGCTGGGATTGTCACCGGGAACCCACTGTATCGGACTCTGGGTATGGGCCCGTGGGTTTCATGCAGGACACAGTGGTAGAGCCTCCTTTCACACATGGCATGGGAGGATTGCAGGCTTTCTAAACTCTAAGAAAGCAAGAAGTCTGAGATTTAGATTTAGGGGTAGGATTATGGTTAGGGTTAAGGATGAAGTTTAGTGTTAGGGTGAGGGCTTAGGGTTAGGGATTAGGGTTAGGGTTAAAGGCTACTCTTAGGTTTAACTGCTACACTTTGGTTTAGGGTTGAGGTTTACGGTTAGGGTTAAGATGAGGGGTTAGGGTTTGGTACAGGGTTAGGGTTAAGTGTTAGGTTTAGGGTTGAAGATTAGGATTAGGGTTAGGATTAAAGGTTAGCGTGAGAGTTAACGCTTAGGGTTAAGGTTAAGAGTTAGGGTTTAGGGTTAGGGTTGGGGTTAGGTTTAGTTTTAGGGTTAGAGTTATGTGCTATGGTTTGTGTTAGAGGTTAAGGTTAGGTTTACTGGTCACGGTTAGGGTTACGTTTAGGGGTTTGCGTTAGGGTTAGGGTTAAGGGATAGGATTAGGGTTAATTGTTGGGCTTAGGGTTAGGGTTTAGTGTTAGTGTTATCATTAAGGATTAGGGGTAGGGTCAGGGTTAAATGCTTGGGGGCGGGTAATGGTTAGGGTCAGGGTTAAGGTTCACGGATAGGGTTAGTGTTAAGGGTTACGGGTAGGTTTAGGGTTCAGGGTTAGAGTTAGCATTAGGGCTTAAGGTTAGGATTAGGCGGTAGGTTCGATTTAGGGTTAGATCTAGGCGTTAGGGTAAGGGCTAGCGTTAGGGTTCAGAGATAGGGTTAGGTTTAATTCTTAGGATTAGGGTTAGGGTTTGGGGTTAAAGTAAGTGTTAGGGGTTAGGTTTAAGGATCCAAGGTTAGGGTTATTTTTAGCTGTAGTGTTAGGGTTAGGTATAAGGGATCCCATTAGCATTAAGGGTCTTCCTTACTGTAGGCTTAAGGGTTAGGCTTAGAGTTAAAGGTTAAGGTTAGGGTCAGTGTTAAGATTTAGGGTTAGGGTTAACGGTTAGGGTAAAGGTTAAGTGTTAGGGTTAGGGATTAGTGATTAGGGTTTTTGGTTAGTGTTAGGTTAGCGGTTAGTGTTTTATGAAGGGGTATGGTTAGAATTAGGATTGGGGTTAGAGTTAGGGTGAGGTATTGGGGTTAGGTTTAGGGGTTAGTTTTAGGGTAAAAGGATAGGATTAGGGTTACGGGTTGGGCTTAGGTTTAGGGTTAAAGTTTACTGCTAGGGTTAGGGATAGGGTTCAGGGTTAGCTTTAGGGGTTCTGGTGAGGGTTAAGTGTTAGGTTAGTGTCAGGGTTAGGTCTAGTCGTGAGGGTAAGGTTTAGGGTTAGCTTTAAGAGCTAGGGTTAGGTTTAATGGTTAGGATTAGGATTAGGGTTAAGGGTTAGGGTAAGTCTTAGGGGTTAGGGTGAAGGGTTAGGGTCAAGGGTTAGGGTTTTTGTTAGGCATAGCGTTGGGGTTAGATGTAAGGGTTACTGTCAGTGTTAGGGTTGTAGGTAGGGTTACGGTTAGTGTTAGCGGTTTGGAATTAGGGTTAGGGATTAGGTGTCACAGTGATGACTAGGAGATAGGGTTAGAATTATGGGATAGGGGTTGTTCTCAGGAAATGGGTTATGCATTAACGTTAGGATAAGAGGTTAAAGTTAGGCACACGGTGAAGTTTACGTGTTAAGCGGAGAAATAGGAACAGGGTTGGGTGTTATGTTCAGGGTTAGGGTTATCTGTTAAAGGTATTCTTTATGCTTAGCGCACGGGCCCTGTCTGCATTAGGCGGGCGGGGGGGAGTTTTGGGGGATGGGATTGTACCCGGGAACCCACTCTATCATACTCTGGGTATGGGCCCGTGGGTTTCATACAGGACACAGTGGTAGAGCCTCCTTTCACGCATGGCATGGGAGGATTGCAGGCTTTCTAAACTCTAAGAAAGCAAGAAGTCTGAGAATTAGATTTAGGGTTAGGATTATGGTTAGGGTTAAGGATGAAGTTTAGTGTTAGGGTGAGGGCTTAGGGTTAGGGCTTAGGGTTAGGGTTAAAGGTTACTCTTAGGTTTAACGGTTACACTTTGGTTTAGGGTTGAGGTTTACGGTTAGGGTTAAGATGAGGGGTTAGGGTTTGGTACAGGGTTAGGGTTAAGTGTAAAGTTTAGGGTTGAAGATTAGGATTAGGGTTAGGATTATAGGATAGCGTGAGAGTTAACGCTTAGGGTTAAGGTTAAGAGTTAGGGTTTAGGGTTAGGTTTAGGGTTAGGGTTAGTCTTAGGGTTAGAGTTATGTGCTATGGTTTGTGTTAGAGGTTAGGTTTAGGTTTACTGGTGACGGTTACGGTTACGTTTAGGGGTTAGCATTAGGGTTAGGGTTAGGGTTAGGGTTAAGGGATAGGATTACGGTTAAGTGTTGGCCTTAGGGTTAGGGTTTAGTGTTAGGGTTATCATTAAGGACTAGGGGTAGGGTCAGGGTTAAATGCCTGGGTTCGGGTAATGGTTAGGGTCAGGGTTAAGGTTCACGGATAGGGTTAGTGTTAAGGGTTACGGGTAGGTTTAGGGTTCAGGGTTAGAGTTAACATTAGGCCTTAAGGTTAGGATTAGGCGGTAGGTTCGATTTAGGGTTAGATCTAGGCGTTCGGGTAAGGGCTAGCGTTCGGGTTAAGAGATAGGGTTAGGTTTAATGCTTAGGATTAGGGTTAGGGTTTGGGGTTAAAGTAAGTGTTAGGGGTTAGGTTTAAGGATGAAAGGTTACTGTTATTTTTAGCTGTAG
>NW_027182845.1:1085000-1087500 GCF_041146395.1 Eulemur rufifrons
GGATTAGGGTTAAGGGTTAGGGTAAGGCTTAGGGGTTAGGGTGAAGGGTTAGGGTCAAGGGTTAGGGTTTTTGTTAGGCATAGCATTGGGGTTAGAAGTAAGGGTTACTGTCAGTGTTAGGGTTGTAGGTAGGGTTACGGTTAGGGTTAGCGGTTTAGAATTAGGGTTAGGGATTAGGTGTCACAGTGATCACTAGGAGATAGGGTTAGAATTATGGGATAGGGGTTGTTCTCAACAAATGGGTTATGCATTAACGTTAAGATAAGAGGTTAAAGTTAGGCGCACGGTGAGGTTTACGTGTTAATTGGAGAAATAGGAACAGGGTTGGGAGTTATGTTCAGGGTTAGGGTTATCTGTTAAAGGTATTGTTTATGCTTAGCGCACGGGCCCTGTCTGCATTAGGCGGGCGGGGGGAGTTTAGGGGGCTGGGATTTTACCCGGGAACCCACTCTATCATACTCTGGGTATGGGCCCGTAGGTTTCATGCAGGACACAGTGGTAGAGCCTCCTTTCACGCATGGCATGGGAGGATTGCAGGCTTTCTAAACTCTAAGAAAGGAAGAAGTCTGAGAATTAGATTTAGGGTTAGGATTCTGGTTAGGGTTCAGGATGAAGTTTAGTGTTAGGGTGAGGGCTTAGGGTTAGGGATTCGGGTTAGGGTTAAAGGTTACTCTTAGGTTTAACGGTTCCACTGTGGTTTAGGGTTGAGGTTTACCGTTAGGGTTAAGATGAGGGGTTAGGGTTTGGTACAGCGTTAGAGTTAAGTATTAGGTTTAGTGTTCAAGATTAGGATTAGGGTTAGGATTAAAGGTTAGCGTGAGAGTTAACGCTTAGTGTTAAGGTTAAGAGTTAGGGTTTAGGGTTAGGTTTAGGGTTAGGGTTAGTTTTAGGGTTAGAGTTTTGTGCAATGGTTTGTGTTAGCGGTTAGGGTTAGGTTTACTGGTGACGGTTAGGGTTACGTTTAGGGGTTAGCATTAGGGTTAGGGTTAGGGTTAAGGGATAGGATTAGGGTTAAGTGTTGGGCTTAGGGTTAGGGTTTAGTGTTAGGGTTAGCATTAAGGATTAGGGTTAGGGTCAGGGTTAAATGCTGGGGTGCGGGTAATGGTTAGGGTCAGGGTTAAGGTTCACGGATAGGGTTAGTGTTAAGGGTTACGGGTAGGTTTAGGATTCAGGGTTAGAGTTAGCATTAGGGCTTAAGGTTAGGATTAGGTGGTAGGTTAGATATAGGGTTAGATCTAGGCGTTCGGGTAAGGGCTAGCGTTCGGGTTAAGAGATAGGGTTAGGTTTAATGCTTAGGATAAGGGTTAGGGTTTTGGGTTAAAGTAAGTGTTAGGGGTTAGGTTTCAGGATCAAAGGTTAGGGTTATTTTTAGCTGTAGTGTTAGGGTTAGGGATAAGGGATCCCATTAGCATTAAGGGTCTTCCTTACTGTAGGCTTAAGGGTTAGGCTTAGAGTTAAAGGTTAAGGTTAGGGTCAGTGTTGAGATTTAGAGTGAGGGTTAACAGTTAGGGTAAAGGTTAAGCGTTAGGGTTAGGGATTAGTGATTAGGGTTTTTGGTTAGTGTTAGGGTTAGCGGTTAGGAGTTAGTGTTTTATGAAGGGGTATGGTTCGAATTAGGATTGGGGTTAGATTTAGGGTGAGGTTTAGGTGTTAGGTTTAGGGGTTAGTTTTAGGGTAAAAGGATAGGATTAGGGTTACAGGTTGGGCTTAGGTTTAGGGTTAAAGTTTACTGCTAGCGTTAGGGATAGGGTTCAGGGTTAGCTTTAGGGGTTCTGGTGAGGGTTAGGTGTTAGGTTAGTGTCAGGGTTAGGTCTAGTCGTGAGGGTAAGGTTTAGGGTCAGCTCTAAGAGCTAGGGTTAGGTTTAATGGTTAGGATTATGATTAGGGTTAAGGGTTAGGGTAAGGCTTAGGGGTTAGGGTGAAGGGTTAGGGTCAAGGGTTAGGGTTTTTGTTAGGCATAGCGTTGGGTTTAGAAGTAAGGGTTACTGTCAGTGTTAGGGTTGTAGATAGGGTTACGGTTAGGGTAAGCGGTTTAGAATTAGGGTTAGGGATTAGGTGTCACAGTGATGACTAGGAGATAGGGTTAGAATTATGGGATAGGGGTTGTTCTCAGGAAATGGGTTATGCATTAACGTTAGGATAAGAGGTTAAAGTTAGGCGCACGGTGAGGTTTACGTGTTAAGGGGAGAAATAGGAACAGGGTTGGGTGTTATGTTCAGGGTTAGGGTTATCTGTTAAAGGTATTGTTTATGCTTAGCGCACGGGCCCTGTCTGCATTAGGCGGGCGGGGGGAGTTTAGGGAGCTGGGATTGTACCAGGGAACCCCCTCTGTCATACTCTGGGTATGGGCCCGTGGGTTTCATGCAGGACACAGTGGTAAAGCCTCCTTTCACGCATGGCATGGGAGGATGGCAGGCTTTCTAAACTCTAAGAAAGCAAGAAGTCTGAGAATGAGATTTAGGGTTGGATTATGGTTAGCGTTAAGGATGAAGTTTAGTGT
>NW_027182845.1:1095000-1100000 GCF_041146395.1 Eulemur rufifrons
TCTGAGAATTAGATTTAGGGTTAGGATTATGGTTAGGGTTAAGGATGAAGTTTAGTGTTAGGGTGAGGGCTTAGGGTTAGGGATTAGGGTTAGAGTTAAAGGTTACTCTTAGGTTTAATGGTTACACTTTGGTATAGGGTTGAGGTTTACCGTTAGGGTTAAGATGAGGGGTTAGGGTTTGGTACAGGGTTAGGGTTAAGTGTTAGGTTTAGGGTTGAAGATTAGGATTAGGGTTAGGATTAAAGGTTAGCGTGAGAGTTAACGCTTAGGGTTAAGGTTAAGAGTTAGGGTTTAGGGTTAGGGTTAGGGTTAGGGTTAGATTTAGGGTTAGAGTTATGAGCTACGCTTTGTGTTAGAGGTTAGGGTTAGGTTTACTGGTCACGGTTAGGGTTACGTTTAGGGGGTAGCATTAGGGTTAGGGTTAGGGTTAAGGGATAGGATTAGGGATAAGTGTTGGGCTTAGGGTTAGGGTTTAGTGTTAGGGTTAGCATTAAGGATTAGGGTTAGGGTCAGGGTTAAATGCTTGGGTGCGGGTAATAGTTAGGGTCAGGGTTAAGGTTCACGGATAGGGTTAGTGTTAAGGGTTACGGGTAGGTTTACCGTTCAGGGTTAGAGTTAGCATTAGGGCTCAAGGTTAGGATTAGGCGGTAGGTTAGACGTAGGGTTAGATCTAGGCGTTAGGGTAAGGGCTAGCGTTAGGGTTAAGAGATAGGGTTAGGTTTTATGCTTAGGATTAGGGTTAGGGTTTGTGGTTAAAGTAAGTGTTAGGGGTTAGGTTTAAGGATCAAAGGTTAGGGTTATTTTTAGCTGTAGTGTGAGGGTTAGGGATAAGGGATCCCATTAGCATTAAGGGTCTTCCTTACTGTAGGATTAAGAGTTAGGCTTAGAGTTAAAGGTTAAGGTTAGGGTCAGTGTTGAGATTTAGAGTGAGGGTTAACAGTTAGGGTAAAGGTTAAGCGTTAGGGTTAGGGATTAGTGATTAGGATTTTTGGTTAGTGTTAGGGTTAGCGGTTTGGAGTTAGTGTTTTATGACGGGGTATGGTTAGAATGAGGATTGGGGTTAGAGTTAGGGTGAGGTATAGGGGTTAGGTTTAGGGGTTAGTTTTAGGGTAAAAGGATAGGATTAGGGTTACGGGTTGGGCTTAGGTTTAGGGTTAAAGTTTACTGCTAGGGTTAGGGATAGGGTTCAGGGTTATCTTTAGGGGTTCTGGTTAGGGTTAGGTGTTAGGTTAGTGTCAGGGTTAGGTCTAGTCCTGAGGGTAAGGTTTAGGGTTAGCTTTAAGAGCTAGGGTTAGGTTTAATGGTTAGGATTAGGATTAGGGTTAAGGGTTAGGGTAAGGCTTAAGGGTGAGGGTGAAGGGTTAGGGTCAAGGGTTAGGGTTTTTGTTAGGCATAGCGTTGGGGTTAGAAGTAAGGGTTACTGTCAGTGTTAGGGTTGTAGGTAGGGTTACGGTTAGGGTTAGCGGTTTAGAATTAGGGTTAGGGATTAGGTGTCACAGTGATGACTAGGAGATAGGGTTAGAATTATGGGATGGGGTTGTTCTCAGGAAATGGGTTATGCATTAACGTTAGGATAAGAGGTTAAAGTTAGCCGCACGGTGAGGTTTACGTGTTAAGGGGAGAAATAGGAACAGGGTTGGGTGTTATGTTCAGGGTTAGGGTTATCTGTTAAAGGTATTGTTTATGCTTAGCGCACGGGCCCTGTCTGCATTAGGCAGGCGGGGGGAGTTTAGGGGGCTGGGATTGTACCCGGGAATCCACTCTATCATACTCTGGGTATATGCCCGTGGGTTTCATGCAGGACAGAGTGGTAGAGCCTCCTTTCACGCATGCATGGGAGGATGGCAGGCTTTCTAAACTCTAAGAAAGCAAGAAGTCTGAGAATTAGATTTAGAGGTAGGATTATGGTTAGGGTTAAGGATGAAGTTTAGTGTTAGGGTGAGGGCTTAGGGTTAGGGATTAGGGTTAGGGTTAAAGGCTACTCTTAGGTTTAACAGCTACACTTTGGTTTAGGGTTGAGGTTTACGGTTAGGGTTAAGATGAGGGGTTAGGGTTTGGTACAGGGTTAGGGTTAAGTGTTAGGTTTAGGGTTGAAGATTAGGATTAGGGTTAGGATTAAAGGTTAGCGTGAGAGTTAACGCTTAGGGTTAAGGTTAAGAGTTAGGGTTTAGGGTTAGGGTTGGGGTTCGGTTTAGTTTTAGGGTTAGAGTTATGTGCTATGGTTTGTGTTAGAGGTTAAGATTAGGTTTACTGGTCACGGTTAGGGTTACGTTTAGGGGTTTGCGTTAGGGTTAGGGTTAAAGGATAGGATTAGGGTTAAGTGTTGGGGTTAGGGTTAGGGTTTAGTGTTAGTGTTATCATTAAGGATTAGGGGTAGGGTCAGGGTTAAATGCTTGGGTGCGGGTAATGGTTAGGGTCAGGGTTAAGGTTCACGGATAGGGTTAGTGTTAAGGGTTACGGGTAGGTTTAGGGTTGAGGGTTAGAGTTAGCATTAGGGCTTAAGGTTAGGATTAGGCGGTAGGTTCGATTTAGGGTTAGATCTAGGCGTTAGGTAAGGGTTAGCGTTAGGGTTCAGAGATAGGGTTAGGTTTAATGCTTAGGATTAGGGTTAGGGTTTGGGGTTAAAGTAAGTGATAGGGGTTAGGTTTAAGGATCCAAGGTTAGGGTTATTTTTAGCTGTAGTGTTAGGGTTAGGGATAAGGGATCCCATTAGCATTAAGGGTGTTCCTTACTGTAGGATTAAGGGTTAGGCTTAGAGTTAAAGGTTAAGGTTAGGGTCAGTGTTAAGATTTAGGGTGAGGGTTAACGGTTAGGGTAAAGGTTAAGTGTTAGGGTTAGGTATTAGTGATTAGGGTTTTTGGTTAGTGTTAGGTTAGCGGTTAGTGTTTTATGAAGGGGTATGGTTAGAATTAGGATTGGGGTTAGAGTTAGGGTGAGGTATAGGGGTTAGGTTTAGGGCTTAGTTTTAGGGTAAAAGGATAGGATTAGGGTTACGGGTTGGGCTTAGGTTTAGGGTTAAAGTTTACTGCTAGGGTTAGGGATAGGGTTCAGGGTTAGCTTTAGGGGTTCTGGTGAGGGTTAAGTGTTAGGTTAGTGTCAGGGTTAGGTCTAGTGGTGAGGGTAAGGTTTAGGGTTAGCTTTAAGAGCTAGGGTTAGGTTTAATTGTTAGGATTAGGATTAGGGTTAAGGGTTAGGGTAAGTCTTAGGGGTTAGGGTGAAGGGTTAGGGTCAAGGGTTAGGGTTTTTGTTAGGCATAGCGTTGGGGTTAGAAGTAAGGGTTACTGTCAGTGTTAGGGTTGTAGGTAGGGTTACGGTTAGGGTTAGCGGTTTGGAATTAGGGTTAGGGATTAGGTGTCACAGTGATGACTAGGAGATAGGGTTAGAATTATGGGATAGGGGTTGTTCTCAGGAAATGCGTTATGCATTAACGTTAGGATAAGAGGTTAAAGTTAGGCGCACGGTGAGGTTTACGTGTTAAGGGGAGAAATAGGAACAGGGTTGGGTGTTATGTTCAGGGTTAGGGTTATCTGTTAAAGGTATTGTTTATGCTTAGCGCACGGGCCCTGTCTGCATTAGGCGGGCGGGGGGGAGTTTTGGGGGCTGGGATTGTACCCGGGAACCCACTCTATCATACTCTGGGTATGGGTCCGTGGGTTTCATACAGGACACAGTGGTAGAGCCTCCTTTCACGCATGGCATGGGAGGATTGCAGGCTTTCTAAACTCTAAGAAAGCAAGAAGTCTGAGAATTAGATTTAGGGTTAGGATCCTGGTTAGGGTTAAGGATGAAGTTTAGTGTTAGGGTGAGGGCTTAGGGTTAGGGATTAGGGTTAGGGTTAAAGGTTACTCTTAGGTTTAACGGTTACACTTTGGTTTAGGGTTGAGGTTTACGGTTAGGGTTAAGATGAGGGGTTAGGGTTTGGTACAGGGTTAGGGTTAAGTGTAAGGTTTAGGGTTGAAGATTAGGATTAGGGTTAGGATTATAGGATAGCGTGAGAGTTAACGCTTAGGGTTAAGGTTAAGAGTTAGGGTTTAGGGTTAGGTTTAGGGTTAGGGTTAGTTTTAGGGTTAGAGTTATGTGCTATGGTTTGTGTTAGAGGTTAGGGTTAGGTTTACTGGTGACGGTTAGGGTTACGTTTAGGGGTTAGCATTAGGGTTAGGGTTAGGGTTAGGGTTAAGGGATAGGATTACGGTTAAGTGTTGGCCTTAGGGTTAGGGTTTCGTGTTAGGGTTATCATTAAGGACTAGGGGTAGGGTCAGGGTTAAATGCCTGGGTGCGGGTAATGGTTAGGGTCAGGGTTAAGGTTCACGGATAGGGTTAGTGTTAAGGGTTACGGGTAGGTTTAGGGTTCAGGGTTAGAGTTAGCATTAGGGCTTAAGGTTAGGATTAGGCGGTAGGTTCGATTTAGGGTTAGATCTAGGCGTTCGGGTAAGGGCTAGCGTTAGGGTTAAGAGATAGGGTTAGGTTTAATGCTTAGGATTAGTGTTAGGGTTTGGGGTTAAAGTAAGTGTTAGGGGTTAGGTTTAAGGATGAAAGGTTACTGTTATTTTTAGCTGTAGTGTTAGGGTTACGGAAAAGGGATCCCATTAGCATTAAGGGTCTTCCTTACTGTAGGGTTAAGGGTTAGGCTTAGAGGTTAAAGGTTAAGGTTAGGGTCAGTGTTAAGATTTAGGGTGAGTGTTAACGGTTACGGTAAAGGTTAAGCGTTAGGGTTAGGGATTAGTGATTAGGGTTTTTGGTTAGTGTTAGGGTTAGCGGTTAGGAGTTAGTGTTTTATGAAGGGGTATGGTTAGAATTAGGATTGGGGTTAGAGTTAGGGTGAGGTATAGGGGTTAGGTTTAGGGGTTAGTTTTAGGGTAAAAGGATAGGATTAGGGTTACGGGTTGGGCTTATGTTTAGGGTTAAAGTTTACTGCTAGGGTTAGGGATAGGGTTCAGGGTTAGCATTAGGGGTTCTGCTTAGGGTTAGGTGTTATGTTAGTGTCAGGGTTAGGTCTAGTC
>NW_027182845.1:1107500-1110000 GCF_041146395.1 Eulemur rufifrons
TAGAGTTAGGGTGAGGTATAGGGGTTAGGTTTAGGGGTTAATTTTAGGGTAAAAGGATAGGATTAGGGTTACGGGTTGGGCTTAGGTTTAGGGTTAAAGTTTACTGCTAGGGTTAGGGATAGGGTTCAGGGTTAGCTTTAGGGGTTCTGGTGAGGGTTAAGTGTTAGGTTAGTGTCAGGGTTAGGTCTAGTCGTGAGGGCAAGGTTTAGGGTTAGCTTTAAGAGCTAGGGTTAGGTTTAATGGTTAGGATTAGGATTAGGGTTAAGGGTTAGGGTAAGTCTTAGGGGTTAGGGTGAAGGGTTAGGGTCAAGGGTTAGGGTTTTTGTTAGGCATAGCGTTGGGGTTAGAAGTAAGGGTTACTGTCAGTGTTAGGGTTGTAGGTAGGGTTACGGTTAGGGTTAGCGGTTTGGAATTAGGGTTACGGATTAGGTGTCACAGTGATGACTAGGAGATAGGGTTAGAATTATGGGATAGGGGTTGTTCTCAGGAAATGGGTTATGCATTAACGTTAGGATAAGAGGTTAAAGTTAGGCGCACGGTGAAGTTTACGTGTTAAGGGGAGAAATAGGAACAGGGTTGGGTGTTATGTTCAGGGTTAGGGTTATCTGTTAAAGGTATTGTTTATGCTTAGCGCACGGGCCCTGTCTGCATTAGGCGGGCGGGGGGGAGTTTTGGGGGCTGGGATTGTACCCGGGAACCCACTCTATCATACTCTGGGTATGGGCCCGTGGGTTTCATACAGGACACAGAGGTAGAGCCTCCTTTCACGCATGGCATGGGAGGATTGCAGGCTTTCTAAACTCTAAGAAAGCAAGAAGTCTGAGAATTAGATTTAGGGTTAGGATTATGGTTAGGGTTAAGGATGAAGTTTAGTGTTAGGGTGAGGGCTTAGGGTTAGGGATTAGGGTTAGGGTTAAAGGTTACTCTTAGGTTTAACGGTTACACTTTGGTTTAGGGTTGAGGTTTACGGTTAGGGTTAAGATGAGGGGTTAGGGTTTGGTACAGGATTAGGGTTAAGTGTTAGGTTTAGAGTTGAAGATTAGGATTAGGGTTCGGATTATAGGATAGCGTGAGAGTTAACGCTTAGGGTTAAGGTTAAGAGTTAGGGTTTAGGGTTAGGTTTAGGGTTAGGGTTAGTTTTAGGGTTAGAGTTATGTGCTATGGTTTGTGTTAGAGGTTAGGGTTAGGTTTACAGGTGACGGTTAGGGTTACGTTTAGGGGTTAGCATTAGGGTGAGGGTTAGGGTTAGGGTTAAGGGATAGGATTACGGTTAAGTGTTGGCCTAAGGGTTAGGGTTTAGTGTTAGGGTTATCATTAAGGACTAGGGGTAGGGTCAGGGTTAAATGCCTGGGTGTGGGCAATGGTTAGGGTCAGGGTTAAGGTTCACGGATAGGGTTAGTGTTAAGGGTTACGGGTAGGTTTAGGGTTCAGGGTTAGAGTTAGCATTAGGGCTTAAGGTTAGGATTAGGCGGTAGGTTCGATTTAGGGTTGGATCTAGGCGTTCGGGTAAGGGCTAGCGTTAGGGTTAAGAGATAGGGTTAGGTTTAATGCTTAGGATTAGGGTTAGGGTTTGGGGTTAAAGTAAGTGATAGGGGTTAGGTTTAAGGATGAAAGGTTACTGTTATTTTTAGCTGTAGTGTTAGGGTTACGGAAAAGGGATCCCATTAGCATTAAGGGTCTTCCTTACTGTAGGGTTAAGGGTTAGGCTTAGAGTTAAAGTTTAAGGTTAGGGTCAGTGTTAAGATTTAGGGTGAGGGTTAACGGTTAGGGTAAAGGTTAAGTGTTAGGGTTAGGGATTAGTGATTAGGGTTTTTGGTTAGTGTTAGGGTTAGCGGTTAGGAGTTAGTGTTTTATGAAGGGGTATGGTTAGAATTAGGATTGGGGTTAGAGTTAGGGTGAGGTATAGGGGTTAGGTTTTGGGGTTAGTTTTAGGGTAAAAGGATAGGATTAGGGTTACGGGTTGGGCTTAGCTTTAGGGTTACAGTTTACTGCTAGGGTTAGGGATAGGGTTCAGGCTTAGCTTTAGGGGTTCTGCTTAGGGTTAGGTGTTAGGTTAGTGTCAGGGTTAGGTCTAGTCGTGAGGGCAAGGTTCAGGGTTATCTTTAAGAGCTAGGGTTAGGTTTAATGGTTAGGATTAGGATTAGGGTTAAGGGTTAGGGTAAGGCTTAGGGGTTAGGGTGCAGGGTTAGGGTTTTTGTTAGGCATAGCGTTGGGGTTAGAAGTAAGGGTTACTGTCAGTGTTAGGGTTGTAGGTAGGGTTACGGTTAGGGTTAGCGGTTTAGAATTAGGGTTAGGGATTAGGTGTCACAGTGATGACTAGGAGATAGGGTTAGAATTATGGGATAGGGGTTGTTCTCAGGAAATGGGTTATGCATTAACGTTAGGATAAGAGGTTAAAGTTAGGCGCACGGTGAGGTTTACGTGTTAAGGGGAGAAATAGGAACAGGGTTGGGTGTTATGTTCAAGGTTAGGGTTATCTCTTAAAGGTATTGTTTATGCT
>NW_027182845.1:1132500-1137500 GCF_041146395.1 Eulemur rufifrons
AGCGGTTAGGAGTTAGTGTTTTATGAAGGGGTATGGTTAGAATTAGGATTGGGGTTAGAGTTAGGGTGAGGTATAGGGGTTAGGTTTAGGGGTTAGTTTTAGGGTAAAAGGATAGGATTAGGGTTACGGGTTGGGCTTAGGTTTAGGGTTAAAGTTTACTGCTACGGTTAGGGATAGGGTTCAGGCTTAGCTTTAGGGGTTCTGCTTAGGGTTAGGTGTTAGGTTAGTGTCAGGGTTAGGTCTAGTCGTGAGGGCAAGGTTCAGGGTTATCTTTAAGAGCTAGGGATAGGTTTAATGGTTAGGATTAGGATTAGGGTTAAGGGTTAGGGTAAGGCTTAGGGGTTAGGGTGCAGGATTAGGGTTTTTGTTAGGCATAGCGTTGGGGTTAGAAGTAAGGGTTACTGTCAGTGTTAGGGTTGTAGGTAGGGTTACGGTTAGGGTTAGCGGTTTAGAATTAGGGTTAGGGATTAGGTGTCACAGTGATGACTAGGAGATAGGGTTAGAATTATGGGATAGGGTTTGTTCTCAGGAAATGGGTTATGCATTAACGTTAGGATAAGAGGTTAAAGTTAGGCGCACGGTGAGGTTTACGTGTTAAGGGGAGAAATAGGAACAGGGTTGGGTGTTATGTTCAGGGTTAGGGTTATCTGTTAAAGGTTTTGTTCATGCTTAGCGCACGGGCCCTGTCTGCATTAGGCGGGCGGGGGGAGTTTAGGGGGCTGGGATTGTACCCGGGAACCCACTCTATCATACTCTGGGTATGGGCCCGTGGGTTTCATGCAGGACACAGTGGTAGAGCCTCCTTTCACGCATGGCATGGGAGGATTGCAGGCTTTCTAAACTCTAAGAAAGTAAGAAGTCTGAGAATTAGATTTAGGGTTAGGATTATGGTTAGGGTTAAGGATGAAGTTTAGTGTTAGGGTGAGGGCTTAGGGTTAGGGCTTAGGGTTAGGGTTAAAGGTTACTCTTAGGTTTAACGGTTACACTTTGGTTTAGGGTTGAGGTTTACGGTTAGGGTTAAGATGAGGGGTTAGGGTTTGGTACAGGTTTAGGGTTAAGTGTAAGGTTTAGGGTTGAAGATTAGGATTAGGGTTAGGATTATAGGATAGCGTGAGAGTTAACGCTTAGGGTTAAGGTTAAGAGTTAGGGTTTAGGGTTAGGTTTATGGTTAGGGTTAGTTTTAGGGTTAGAGTTATGTGCTATGGTTTGTGTTAGAGGTTAGGGTTAGGTTTCTGGTGACGGTTAGGGTTACGTTTAGGGGTTAGCATTAGGGTTAGGGTTAGGGTTAGGGTTAAGGGATAGGATTACGGTTAAGTGTTGGCCTTAGGGTTAGGGTTTAGTGTTAGGGTTATCATTAAGAACTAGGGGTAGGGTCAGGGTTAAATGCCTGGGTGCGGGTAATGGTTAGGGTCAGGGTTAAGGTTTATGGATAGGGTTAGTGTTAAGGTTTACGGGTAGGTTTAGGGTTCAGGGTTAGAGTTAGCATTAGGGCTTAAGGTTAGGATTAGGAGGTAGGTTCGATTTAGGGTTAGATCTAGGCGTTCGGGTAAGGGCTAGCGTTAGGGTTAAGAGATAGGGTTAGGTTTAATGCTTAGGATTAGGTTTCGGTTTGGGGTTAAAGTAAGTGTTAGGGGTTAGGTTTAAGGATGAAAGGTTACTGATATTTTTAGCTGTAGTGTTAG
The DNA here is from genome assembly GCF_041146395.1 of Eulemur rufifrons. Lineage (NCBI taxonomy): Eukaryota > Metazoa > Chordata > Mammalia > Primates > Lemuridae > Eulemur > Eulemur rufifrons. The sequence goes on from NW_027182845.1 coordinate 1,134,183, forward strand.
GGTTACGGAAAAGGGATCCCATTAGCATTAAGGGTCTTCCTTACTGTAGGGTTAAGGGTTAGGCTTAGAGTTAAAGGTTAAGGTTAGGGTCAGTGTTAAGATTTAGGGTGAGGGTTAACGGTTAGGGTAAAGGTTAAGCGTTAGGGTTAGGGATTAGTGATTAGGGTTTTTGGTTAGTGTTAGGGTTAGCGGTTAGGAGTTAGTGTTTTATGAAGGGGTATGGTTAGAATTAGGATTGGGGTTAGAGTTAGGGTGAGGTATAGGGGTTAGGTTTAGGGGTTAGTTTTAGGGTAAAAGGATAGGATTAGGGTTACGGGTTGGGCTTAGGTTTAGGGTTAAAGTTTACTGCTACGGTTAGGGATAGGGTTCAGGCTTAGCTTTAGGGGTTCTGCTTAGGGTTAGGTGTTAGGTTAGTGTCAGGGTTAGGTCTAGTCGTGAGGGCAAGGTTCAGGGTTATCTTTAAGAGCTAGGGTTAGGTTTAATGGTTAGGATTAGGATTAGGGTTAAGGGTTAGGGTAAGGCTTAGGGGTTAGGGTTCAGGGTTAGGGTTTTTGTTAGGCATAGCGTTGGGGTTAGAAGTAAGGGTTACTGTCAGTGTTAGGGTTGTAGGTAGGGTTACGGTTAGGGTTAGCGGTTTAGAATTAGGGTTAGGGATTAGGTGTCACAGTGATGACTAGGAGATAGGGTTAGAATTATGGGATAGGGGTTGTTCTCAGGAAATGGGTTATGCATTAACGTTAGGATAAGAGGTTAAAGTTAGGCGCACGGTGAGGTTTACGTGTTAAGGGGAGAAATAGGAACAGGGTTGGGTGTTATGTTCAGGGTTAGGGTTATCTGTTAAAGGTTTTGTTTATGCTTAGCGCACGGGCCCTGTCTGCATTAGGCGGGCGGGGGGAGTTTAGGGGGCTGGGATTGTACCCGGGAACCCACTCTATCATACTCTGGGTATGGGCCCGTGGGTTTCATGCAGGACACAGTGGTAGAGCCTCCTTTCACGCATGGCATGGGAGGATTGCAGGCTTTCTAAACTCTAAGAAAGTAAGAAGTCTGAGAATTATATTTAGGGTTAGGATTTTGGTTAGGGTTAAGGATGAAGTTTAGTGTTAGGGTGAGGGCTTAGGGTTAGGGCTTAGGGTTAGGGTTAAAGGTTACTCTTAGGTTTAACGGTTACACTTTGGTTTAGGGTTGAGGTTTACGGTTAGGGTTAAGATGAGGGGTTAGGGTTTGGTACAGGGTTAGGGTTAAGTGTTAGGTTTAGGGTTGAAGATTAGGATTAGGGTTAGGATTAAAGGTTAGCGTGAGAGTTAACGCTTAGGGTTAAGGTTAAGAGTTAGGGGTTAGGGTTAGGTTTAGGGTTCGTTTTAGGGTTAGAGTTATGTGCTATGGTTTGTGTTAGAGGTTAGGGTTAGGTTTACTGGTCAGGGTGAGGGTTACGTTTAGGGGTTAGCATTAGGGTTAGAGTTAAGGGATAGGATTAGGGTTAAGTGTTGGGCGTAGGGTGAGGGTTTAGTGTTAGGGTTATCATTAAGTATTAGGGGTAGGGTCAGGGTTAAATGCTTGGGTGCGGGTAATGGTTAGGGTCAGGGTTAAGGTTCAGGGATAGGGTTAGTGTTAAGGGTTACGGGTAGGTTTAGGGTTCAGGGTTAGAGTTAGCATTAGGGCTTAAGGTTAGGATTAGGCGGTAGGTTAGATTTAGGGTTAGATCTAGGCGTTCGGGTAAGGGCTAGCGTTAGTGTTAAGAGATAGGGTTAGGTTTAATGCTTAGGATTAGGGTTAGGGTTTGGGGTTAAAGTAAGTGTTAGGGGTTAGGTTTCAGGATCAAAGGTTAGGGTTATTTTTAGCTGTAGTGTTAGGGTTAGGGATAAGGGATCCCATTAGCATTAAGGGTCTTCCTTACTGTAGGGTTAAGGGTTAGGCTTAGAGTTAAAGGTTAAGGTTAGGGTCAGTGTTAAGATTTAGGGTGAGGGTTAACGGTTAGGGTAAAGGTTAAGCGTTAGGGTTAGGGATTAGTGATTAGGGATTTTGGTTAGTGTTAGGGTTAGCGGTTAGGAGTTAGTGTTTTATGAAGGGGTATGGTTAGAACTAGGATTGGGGTTAGAGTTAGGGTGAGGTATAGGGGTTAGGTTTAGGGGTTAGTTTTAGGGTAAAAGGATAGGATTAGGGTTACGGGTTGGGCTTAGGTTTAGGGTTAAAGTTTACTGCTACGGTTAGGGATAGGGTTCAGGCTTAGCTTTAGGGGTTCTGCTTAGGGTTAGGTGTTAGGTTAGTGTCAGGGTTAGGTCTAGTCGTGAGGGCAAGGTTCAGGGTTATCTTTAAGAGCTAGGGATAGGTTTAATGGTTAGGATTAGGATTAGGGTTAAGGGTTAGGGTAAGGCTTAGGGGTTAGGGTGCAGGATTAGGGTTTTTGTTAGGCATAGCGTTGGGGTTAGAAGTAAGGGTTACTGTCAGTGTTAGGGTTGTAGGTAGGGTTACGGTTAGGGTTAGCGGTTTAGAATTAGGGTTAGGGATTAGGTGTCACAGTGATGACTAGGAGATAGGGTTAGAATTATGGGATAGGGTTTGTTCTCAGGAAATGGGTTATGCATTAACGTTAGGATAAGAGGTTAAAGTTAGGCGCACGGTGAGGTTTACGTGTTAAGGGGAGAAATAGGAACAGGGTTGGGTGTTATGTTCAGGGTTAGGGTTATCTGTTAAAGGTTTTGTTCATGCTTAGCGCACGGGCCCTGTCTGCATTAGGCGGGCGGGGGGAGTTTAGGGGGCTGGGATTGTACCCGGGAACCCACTCTATCATACTCTGGGTATGGGCCCGTGGGTTTCATGCAGGACACAGTGGTAGAGCCTCCTTTCACGCATGGCATGGGAGGATTGCAGGCTTTCTAAACTCTAAGAAAGTAAGAAGTCTGAGAATTAGATTTAGGGTTAGGATTATGGTTAGGGTTAAGGATGAAGTTTAGTGTTAGGGTGAGGGCTTAGGGTTAGGGCTTAGGGTTAGGGTTAAAGGTTACTCTTAGGTTTAACGGTTACACTTTGGTTTAGGGTTGAGGTTTACGGTTAGGGTTAAGATGAGGGGTTAGGGTTTGGTACAGGGTTAGGGTTAAGTGTAAGGTTTAGGGTTGAAGATTAGGATTAGGGTTAGGATTATAGGATAGCGTGAGAGTTAACGCTTAGGGTTAAGGTTAAGAGTTAGGGTTTAGGGTTAGGTTTAGGGTTAGGGTTAGTTTTAGGGTTAGAGTTATGTGCTATGGTTTGTGTTAGAGGTTAGGGTTAGGTTTACTGGTGACGGTTAGGGTTACGTTTAGGGGTTAGCATTAGGGTTAG
>NW_027182845.1:1162500-1170000 GCF_041146395.1 Eulemur rufifrons
TTACTGTAGGCTTAAGGGTTAGGCTTAGAGTTAAAGGTTCAGGTTAGGGTCAGTGTTAAGATTTAGGGTGAGGGTTAACGGTTAGGGTAAAGGTTAAGCGTTAGGGTTAGGGATTAGTGATTAGGCTTTTTGGTTAGTGTTAGGGTTAGCGGTTAGGAGTTAGTGTTTTATGAAGGGGTATGGTTAGAATTAGGATTGGGGTTAGAGTTAGGGTGAGGTATAGGGGTTAGGTTTAGGGGTTAGTTTTAGGGTAAAAGGATAGGATTAGGGTTACGGGTTGGGCTTAGGTTTAGGGTTAAAGTTTACTGCTAGGTTTAGGGATAGGGTTCAGGGTTAGCTTTAGGGGTTCTGGTTAGGGTTAGGTGTTAGGTTAGTGTCAGCGTTAGGTCTAGTCGTGAGGGTAAGGTTTAGGGTTAGCTTTAAGAGCTAGGGTTAGGTTTAATGGTTAGGATTAGGATTAGGGTTAAGGGTTAGGGTAAGGCTTAGGGGTTAGGGTGAAGGTTTAGGGTTTTTGTTAGGCATAGCGTTGGGGTTAGAAGTAAGGGTTACTGTCAGTGTCAGGGTTGTAGGTAGGGTTACGGTTAGGGTTAGCGGTTTAGAATTAGGGTTAGGGATTAGGTGTCACAGTGATGACTAGGAGATAGGGTTAGAATTATGGGATAGGGGTTGTTCTCAGGAAATGGGTTATGCATTAACGTTAGGATAAGAGGTTAAAGTAGGGCGCACGGTGAGGTTTACGTGTTAAGGGGAGAAATAGGAACAGGGTTGGGTGTTATGTTCAGGGATAGGGTTATCTGTTAACGGTATTGTTTATGCTTAGCGCACGGGCCCTGTCTGCGTTAGGCGGGCGGGGGGAGTTTAGGGGGCTGGGATTGTACCCGGGAACCCACTCTATCATACTCTGGGTATGGGCCCGTGGGTTTCATGCAGGACACAGTGGTAGAGCCTCCTTTCACGCATGGCATGGGAGGATTGCAGGCTTTCTAAACTCTAAGAAAGCAAGAAGTCTGAGAATGAGATTTAGGGTTGGATTTTGGTTAGGGTTAAGGATGAAGTTTAGTGTTAGGGTGAGTTCTTAGGGTTAGGGATTAGGGTTAGTGTTAAAGATTACTCTTAGGTTTAACGGTTACACTTTGGTTTAGGGTTGAGGTTTACGGTTAGTGTTAAGATGAGCGGTTAGGGTTTGGTACAGGGTTAGGGTTAAGTGTTAGGTTTAGGGTTGAAGATTAGGATTAGGGTTACGATTAAAGGTTAGCGTGAGAGTTAACGCTTAGGGTTAAGGTTAAGAGTTAGTGTTTATGGTTAGGGTTAGGGTTAGGGTTAGTTTTAGGGTTAGAGTTATGTGCTATGGTTTGTGTTAGAGGTTAGGGTTAGGTTTACTGGTGACGGTTAGGGTTACGTTTAGGGGTTAGCATTAGGGTTAGGGTTAGGGTTAGGGTTAAGGGATAGGATGACGGTTAAGTGTTGGACTTAGGGTTAGGGTTTAGTGTTAGGGTTATCATTAAGGACTAGGGGTAGGGTCAGGGTTAAATGCTTGGGTGCGGGTAATGGTTAGGGTCAGGGTTAAGGTTCACGGATAGGGTTAGTGTTAAGGGTTACGGGTAGGTTTAGGGTTCAGGGTTAGAGTTAGCATTAGGGCTTAAGGTTAGGATTAGACGGTAGGTTCGATTTAGGGTTAGATCTAGGCGTTCGGGTAAGGGCTAGCGTTAGGGTTAAGAGATAGGGTTAGGTTTAATGCTTAGGATTAGGGTTAGGGTTTGGGGTTAAAGTAAGTGTTAGGGGTTAGTTTTCAGGATCAAAGGTTAGGGTTATTTTTAGCTGTAGTGTTAGGGTTAGGGATAAGGGATCCCATTAGCATTAAGGGTCTTCCTTACTGTAGGGTTAAGGGTTAGGCTTAGAGTTAAAGGTTAAGGTTAGGGTCAGTGTTAAGATTTAGGGTGAGGGTTAACGGTTAGGGTAAAGGTTAAGCGTTAGGGTTAGGGATTAGTGATTAGGGTTTTTGGTTAGTGTTAGGGTTAGCGGTAAGGAGTTAGTGTTTTATGAGGGGGTATGGTTAGAATTAGGATTGGGGTTAGAGTTAGGGTGAGGTATAGGGGTTAGGTTTAAGGGTTAGTTTTAGGGTAAAAGGATAGGATTAGGGTTACGGGTTGGGCTTAGGTTTAGGGTTAAAATTTACTGCTAGGGTTAGGGATAGGGTTCAGGCTTAGCTTTAGGGGTTCTGCTTAGGGTTAGGTGTTAGGTTAGTGTCAGGGTTAGGTCTAGTCGTGAGGGCAAGGTTCAGGGTTATCTTTAAGAGCTAGGGTTAGGTTTAATGGTTAGGATTAGGATTAGGGTTAAGGGTTAGGGTAAGGCTTAGGGGTTAGGGTGCAGGGTTAGGGTTTTTGTTAGGCATAGCGTTGGGGTTAGAAGTAAGGGTTACTGTCAGTGTTAGGGTTGTAGGTAGGGTTACGGTTAGGGATAGCGGTTTAGAATTAGGGTTAGGGATTAGGTGTCACAGTGATGACTAGGAGATAGGGTTAGAATTATGGGATAGGGTTTGTTCTCAGGAAATGGGTTATGCATTAACGTTAGGATAAGAGGTTAAAGTTAGGCGCACGGTGAGGTTTACGTGTTAAGGGGAGAAATAGGAACAGGGTTGGGTGTTATGTTCAGGGTTAGGGTTATCTGTTAAAGGTATTGTTTATGCTTAGCGCACGGGCCCTGTCTGCATTAGGCGGGCGGGGGGCAGTTTTGGGGGCTGGGATTGTACCCGGCAACCCACTCTATCATACTCTGGGTATGGGTCCGTGGGTTTCATACAGGACACAGTGGTAGAGCCTCCTTTCACGCATGGCATGGGAGGATTGCAGGCATTCTAAACTCTAAGAAAGCAAGAAGTCTGAGAATTAGATTTAGGGTTAGGATTATGGTTAGGGTTAAGGATGAAGTTTAGTGTTAGGGTGACGGCTTAGGGTTAGGGCTTAGGGTTAGGGTTAAAGGTTACTCTTAGGTTTAACGGTTACACTTTGGTTTAGGGTTGAGGTTTACGGTTAGGGTTAAGATGAGGGGTTAGGGTTTGGTACAGGGTTAGGGTTAAGTGTAAGGTTTAGGGTTGAAGATTAGGATTAGGGTTAGGATTATAGGATAGCGTGAGAGTTAACGCTTAGGGTTAAGGTTAAGAGTTAGGGTTTAGGGTTAGGTTTAGGGTTAGGGTTAGTTTTAGGGTTAGAGTTATGTGCTATGGTTTGTGTTAGAGGTTAGGGTTAGGTTTACTGGTGACAGTTAGGGTTACGTTAAGGGGTTAGCATTAGGGTTAGGGTTAGGGTTAGGGTTAAGGGATAGGATTACGGTTAAGTGTTGGCCTTAGGGTTAGGGTTTAGTGTTAGGGTTATCATTAAGGACTAGGGGTAGGGTCAGGTTTAAATGCCTGGGTGCGGGTAATGGTTAGGGTCAGGGTTAAGGTTCACGGATAGGGTTAGTGTTAAGGGTTACGGGTAGGTTTAGGGTTCAGGGTTAGAGTTAGCATTAGGGCTTAAGGTTAGGATTAGGCGGTAGGTTCGATTTAGGGTTAGATCTAGGCGTTCGGGTAAGGGCTAGCGTTAGGGTTAAGAGATAGGGTTAGGTTTAATGCTTAGGATTAGGGTTAGGGTTTGGGGTTAAAGTAAGTGTTAGGGGTTAGGTTTAAGGATGAAAGGTTACTGTTATTTTTAGCTGTAGTGTTAGGGTTACGGAAAAGGGATCCCATTAGCATTAAGGGTCTTCCTTACTGTAGGGTTAAGGGTTAGGCTTAGAGTTAAAGGTTAAGGTTAGGGTCAGTGTTAAGATTTAGGGTGAGGGTTAACGGTTAGGGTAAAGGTTAAGCGTTAGGGTTAGGGATTAGTGATTAGGGTTTTTGGTTAGTGTTAGGGTTAGCGGTTAGGAGTTAGTGTTTTATGAATGGGTATGGTTAGAATTAGGATTGGGGTTAGAGTTAGGGTGAGGTATAGGGGTTAGGTTTAGGGGTTAGTTTTGGGGTAAAAGGATAGGATTAAGGTTACGGGTTGGGCTTAGGTTTAGGGTTAAAGTTTACTGCTACGGTTAGGGATAGGGTTCAGGCATAGCTTTAGGGGTTCTGCTTAGGGTCAGGTGTTAGGTTAGTGTCAGGGTTAGGTCTAGTCGTGAGGGCAAGGTTCAGGGTTATCTTTAAGAGCTAGGGTTAGGTTTAATGGTTAGGATTAGGATTAGGGTTAAGGGTTAGGGTAAGGCTTAGGGGTTAGGGTGCAGGGTTAGGGTTTTTGTTAGGCATAGCGTTGGGGTTAGATGTAAGGGTTACTGTCAGTGTTAGGGTTGTAGGTAGGGTTACGGTTAGGGTTAGCGGTTTAGAATTAGGGTTAGGGATTAGGTGTCACAGTGATGACTAGGAGATAGGGTTAGAATTATGGGATAGGGGTTGTTCTCAGGAAATGGGTTATGCATTAACGTTAGGATAAGAGGTTAAAGTTAGGCGCACGGTGAGGTTTACGTGTTAAGGGTAGAAATAGGAACAGGGTTGGGTGTTATGTTCAGGGTTAGGGTTATCTGTTAAAGGTATTGTTTATGCTTAGCGCACGGGCCCTGTCTGCATTAGGCGGGCAGGGGGAGTTTAGGGGGCTGGGATTGTACCCGGGAACCCACTCTATCATACTCTGGGTATGGGCCCGTGGGTTTCATGCAGGACACAGTGGTAGAGCCTCCTTTCACGCATGGCATGGGAGGATTGCAGGCTTTCTAAACTCTAAGAAAGCAAGAAGTCTGAGAATTAGATTTAGGGGTAGGATTATGGTTAGGGTTAAGGATGAAGTTTAGTGTTAGGGTGAGGGCTTAGGGTTAGGGCTTAGGGTTAGGGTTAAAGGTTACTCTTAGGTTTAACGGTTACACTTTTTTTTAGGGTTGAGGTTTACTGTTAGGGTTAAGATGAGGGGTTAGGGTTTGGTACAGGGTTAGGGTTAAGTGTTAGGTTTAGGGTTGAAGATTAGGATTAGGGTTAGTATTAAAGGTTAGCGTGAGAGTTAACGCTTAGGGTTAAGCTTAAGAGTTAGGGGTTAGGGTTAGGTTTAGGGTTCGTTTTAGGGTTAGAGTTATGTGCTATGGTTTGTGTTAGAGGATAGGGTTAGGTTTACTGGTCACGGTGAGGGTTACGTTTAGGGGTTAGCATTATGGTTAGGGTTAAGGGACAGGATTAGGGTTAAGTGTTGGGAGTAGGTTGAGGGTTTAGTGTTAGGGTTATCATTATGGTTATGGTTAGGGTTAGGGTTAGGGTTAGTTTCAGTTAGTTTAGTGCTATGCTTTGTGTTAGAGGTTAGGGTTAGGTTTACTGGTGATGGTTAGGGTTACGTTTAGGGGTTAGCATTAGGGTTAGGGTTAAGGGATAGGATTAGGGATAAGTGTTGGGCTTAGGGTTAGGGTTTAGTGTTAGGGTTATCATTAACGATTAGGGGTAGGGTCAGGGTTAAATGCTTGGGTGCGGGTAATGTTTAGGGTCAGGGTTAAGGTTGACGGATAGGGTTAGTGTTAAGGGTTACGGGTAGGTTTAGGGTTCAGGGTTAGAGTTAGCATTAGGGCTTAAAGTTAGGATTAGGCGGTAGGTTAGATTTAGGGTTAGATCTAGGCGTTAGGGTAAGGGCTAGCGTTAGGGTTAAGAGATAGGGTTAGGTTTAATGCTTAGGATTAGGGTTAGGTTTTGGGGTTAAAGTAAGTGTTAGGGGTTAGCTTTCAGGATAAAAAGTTAGGGTTATTTTTAGCTGTAGTGTTAGGGTTAGGGATAAGGGATCCCATTAGCATTAAGGGTCTTCCTTACTGTAGGGTTAAGGGTTAGGCTTAGAGTTAAAGGTTAAGGTTAGGGTCAGTGTTAAGATTTGGGGTAGGGTTAATGGTTAGAATAAAGGTTAAGTGTTAGGGTTAGGGATTAGTGATTAGGGTTTTTGGTTAGTGTTAGTGTTAGTGGTTAGGAGTTAGTGTTTTATGAAGGGGTATGTTTAGAATTAGGATTGGGGTTAGAGTTAGGGTGAGGTATAGGGGTTAGGTTTAGGGTAAAAGGATAGGATTAGGGTTACGGGTTGGGCTTAGGTTTAGGGTTAAAGTTTACTGCTAGGGTTAGGGATAGGGTTCAGGGTTAGCTTTAGGGGTTCTGGTTAGGGTTAGGTGTTAGGTTAGTGTCATGGTTAGGTCTAGTCGTGAGGGTAACGTTTAGGGTTAGCTTTAAGAGCTAGGGTTAGGTTTAATGGTTAGGATTAGGATTAGGGTTAAGGGTTAGGGTAAGGCTTAGGGGTTAGGGTGAAGGGATAGGGTCAAGGGTTAGGGTTTTTGTTAGGCATAGCGTTGGGGTTAGAAGTAGGGGTTACTGTCAGTGTTAGGGTTGTAGGTAGGGTTATGGTTAGGGTTAGCGGTTTAGAATTAGGGTTAGGGATTAGGTGTCACAGTGATGACTAGGAGATAGGGTTAGAATTATGGGATAGGGGTTGTTCTCAGGAAATGGGTTATGCATTAACGTTAGGATAAGAGGTTAAAGTTAGGCGCACGGGGAGGTTTACGTGCTAAGGGGAGAAATAGGAAGAGGGTTGGGTGTTATGTTCAGGGTTAGGGTTATCTGTTAAAGGTATTGTTTATGCTTAGCGCACGGGCCCTGTCTGCATTAGGCGGGCGGGGGGAGTTTAGGGGGCTGGGATTGTACCCGGGAACCCACTCTATCATACTCTGGGTATGGGCCCGTGGGTTTCATGCAGGACACAGTGGTAGAGCCTCCTTTCACGCATGGCATGGGAGGATTGCAGGCTTTCTAAACTCTAAGAAAGCAAGAAGTCTGAGAATTAGATTTAGGGTTAGGATTATGGTTAGGGTTAAGGATGAAGTTTAGTGTTAGGGTGAGGGCTTAGGGTTAGGGATTAGGGTTAGGGTTAAAGGTTACTCTTAGGTTTAACTGTTACACTTTGGTTTAGGGTTGAGGTTTACGCTTAGGGTTAAGATGAGGGGTTAGGGTTTGGTACAGGGTTAGAGTTAAGTGTAAGGTTTAGGGTTGAAGATTAGGATTAGGGTTAGGATTATAGGATAGCGTGAGAGTTAACGCTTAGGGTTAAGGTTAAGAGTTAGGGTTTAGGGTTAGGTTTAGGGTTAGGGTTAGTTTTAGGGTTAGAGTTATGTGCTATGGTTTGTGTTAGAGGTTAGGGTTAGGTTTACTGGTGACGGTTAGGGTTACGTTTAGGGGTTAGCATTAGGGTTAGGGTTAGGGTTAGGGTTAAGGGATAGGATTACGGTTAAGTGTTGGCCTTAGGGTTAGGGTTTAGTGTTAGGGTTATCATTAAGGACTAGGGGTAGGGTCAGGGTTAAATGCCTGGGTGCGGGTAATGGTTAGGGTCAGGGTTAAGGTTCACGGATAGGGTTAGTGTTAAGGGTTACGGGTAGGTTTAGGGTTCAGGGTTAGAGTTAGCATTAGGGCTTAAGGTTAGGATTAGGCGGTAGGTTCGATTTAGGGTTAGATCTAGGCGTTAGGGTAAGGGCTAGCGTTAG
>NW_027182845.1:1177500-1187500 GCF_041146395.1 Eulemur rufifrons
ATTAAAGGTTAGCGTGAGAGTTAACGCTTAGGGTTAAGGTTAAGAATTAGGGATTAGGGTTAGGGTTAGTGTTAGGGTTAGTTTTAGGGTTAGAGTTATGTGCTATGGTTTGTGTTAGAGGTTAGGGTTAGGTTTACTGGTCACTGTTAGGGTTACGTTTAGGGGGTAGCATTAGGGTTAGGGTTAGGGTTAAGGGATAGGATTAGGGATAAGTGTTGGGCTTAGGGTTAGGGTTAGTGTTAATGTTAGCATTAAGGATTAGGGTTACGGTCAGGGTTAAATGCTTGGGTGCGGGTAATGGTTAGGGTCAGGGTTAAGGTTCACGGATAGGGTTAGTGTTAAGGGTTACGGGTAGGTTTAGGGTTCAGGGTTAGAGTTAGCATTAGGGCTTAAGGTTAAGATTAGGCGGTAGGTTAGATTTAAGGTTAGATCTAGGCGTTAGGGTAAGGGCTAGGGTTAGGGTTAAGAGATAGGGTTAGGTTTAATGCTTAGGATTAGGGTTACGGTTTGGGGTTAAAGTAAGTGTTAGGGGTCAGGTTTAAGGATCCAAGGTTAGGGTTATTTTTAGCTGTAGTGTTAGGGTTAGGGATAAGGGATCCCATTAGCATTAAGGGTCTTCCTTACTGTAGGGTTAAGGGTTAGGCTTAGAGTTAAAGGTTAAGGTTAGGGTCAGGGTTAAGATTTAGGGTGAGGGTTAACGGTTAGGGTAAAGGTTAAGCGTTAGGGTTAGGGATTAGTGATTAGGGTTTTTGGTTAGTGTTAGGGTTAGCGGTTAGGAGTTAGTGTTTTATGAAGGGGTATGGTTAGAATTAGGATTGGGGTTAGAGTTAGGATGAGGTATAGGGGTTAGGTTTAGGGGTTAGTTTTAGGGTAAAAGGATAGGATTAGGGTTACGGGTTGGGCTTAGGTTTAGGGTTAAAGTTTACTGCTAGGGTTAGGGATAGGGTTCAGGGTTAGCTTTAGGGGTTCTGGTTAGGGTTAGGTGTTAGGTTAGTGTCAGGGTTAGGTCTAGTCGTGAGGGTAAGGTTTAGGGTTAGCTTTAAGAGCTAGGGTTAGGTTTAATGGTTAGGATTAGGATTAGGGTTAAGGGTTAGGGTAAGGCTTAGGGGTTAGGGTGAAGGTTTAGGGTTTTTGTTAGGCATAGCGTTGGGGTTAGAAGTAAGGGTTACTGTCATTGTTAGGGTTGTAGGTAGGGTTACGGTTAGGGTTAGCGGTTTAGAATTAGGGTTAGGGATTAGGTGTCACAGTGATGACTAGGAGATAGGGTTAGAATTATGGGATAGGGGTTGTTCTCAGGAAATGGGTTATGCATTAACGTTAGGATAAGAGGTTAAAGTTAGGCGCACGGTGAGGTTTACGTGTTAAGGGGAGAAATAGGAACAGGGTTGGGTGTTATGTTCAGGGTTAGGGTTATCTGGTAAAGGTATTGTTTATGCTTAGCGCACGGGCGCTGTCTGCATTAGGCGGGCGGGGGGAGTTTAGGGGGCTGGGATTGTACCCGGGAATCCACTCTATCATACTCTGGGTATGGGCCCGTGGGTTTCATGCAGGACACAGTGGTAGAGCCTCCCTTCACGCATGGCATGGGAGGATTGTAGGCTTTCTAAACTCTAAGGAAGCAAGAAAGTCTGAGAATTAGATTTAGGGTTAGGATTCTGGTTAGGGTTAAGGATCAAGTTTAGTGTTAGGGTGAGGCCTTAGGGTTAGGTAATAGGGTTAGGGTTAAAGGTTACTCTTAGGTTTAACAGTTACACTTTGGTTTAGGGTTGAGGTTTACTGTTAGGGTTAAGATGAGGGGTTAGGGTTTGGTATAGGGTTAGGGTTAAGTGTTAGGTTTAGGGTTGAAGATTAGGATTAGGGTTAGGATTAAAGGTTAGCGTGAGAGTTAACGCTTAGGGTTAAGGTTAAGAGTTAGGGTTTAGGGTTAGGGTTAGGGTTACTGTTAGTATTAGGGTTAGAGTTATGTGCTATGGTTTGTGTTAGAGGTTACGGTTAGGTTTACTGGTCACGGTTAGGGTTACGTTTAGGGGGTAGCATTAGGGTTAGGGTTAGGGTTAAGGGATAGGATTAGGGATAAGTGTTGGGCTTAGGGTTAGGGTTTAGTGTTAGGGTTATCATTAAGGATTAGGGGTAGGGTCAGGGTTAAATGCTTGGGTGCGGGTAATGGTTAGGGTCAGGGTTAAGGTTCACGGATAGGGTTAGTGTTAAGGGTTACGGGTAGGTTTAGGGTTCAGGGTTAGAGTTAGCATTAGCGCTTAAGGTTAGGATTAGGCGGTAGGTTAGATTTAGGGTTAGATCTAGGCGTTAGGGTAAGGGCTAAGAGATAGGGTTAGGTTTAATGCTTAGGATTAGGGTTAGGGTTTGGGGTTAAAGTAAGTGTTGGGGGTTAGGTTTTAGGATCCAAGGTTAGGGTTATTTTTAGCTGTAGTGTTAGGGTTAGGGATAAGGGATCCCATTAGCATTAAGGGTCTTCCTTACTGTAGGGTTAAGGGTTAGGCTTAGAGTTAAAGGTTAAGGTTAGGGTCAGTGTTAAGATTTAGGGTGAGGGTTAACGGTTAGGGTAAAGGTTAAGCGTTAGGGTTAGGGATTAGTGATTAGGGTTTTTGGTTAGTGTTAGGGTTAGCGGTTAGGGGTTATTGTTTTATGAAGGGGTATGGTTAGAATTAGGATTGGGTTTAGAGTTAGGGTGAGGTATAGGGGTTAGGTTTAGGGGTTAGTTTTAGGGTAAAAGGATAGGATTAGGGTTACGGGTTGGGCTTAGGTTTAGGGTTAAAGTTTACTGCTAGGGTTAGGGATAGGGTTCAGGGTTAGCTTTAGGGGTTCTGGTTAGGGTTAGGTGTTAGGTTAGTGTCAGGGTTAGGTCTAGTCGTGAGGGTAAGGTTTAGGGTTAGCTTTAAGAGCTAGGGTTAGGTTTAATGGTTAGGATTAGGATTAGGGTTAAGGGTTAGGGTAAGGCTTAGGGGTTAGGGTGAAGGGTTAAGGTTTTTATTAGTCATAGCGTTGGGGTTAGAAGTAAGGGTTACTGTCACTGTTAGGGTTGTAGGTAGGGTTACGGTTAGGGTTAGCGGTTTAGAATTAGGGTTAGGGATTAGGTGTCACAGTGATGACTAGGAGATAGGGTTAGAATTATGGGATGGGGTTGTTCTCAGGAAATGGGTTATGCATTAACGTTAGGATAAGAGGTTAAAGTTAGGCGCACGGTGAGGTTTACGTGTTAAGGGGAGAAATAGGAACAGGGTTGGGTGTTATGTTCAGGGTTAGGGTTATCTGTTAAAGGTATTGTTTATGGTTAGCGCACGGGCCTTGTCTGCATTAGGCGGGCGGGGGGAGTTTAGGGGGCTGGGATTGTACCCGGGAAGCCACTCTATCATACTCTGGGTATGGGCCCGTGGGTTTCATGCAGGACACAGTGGTAGAGCCTCCTTTCACGCATGGCATGGGAGGATTGCAGGCTTTCTAAACTCTAAGAAAGCAAGAAGTCTGAGAATTAGATTTAGGGTTAGGATTCTGGTTAGGGTTAAGGATGAAGTTTAGTGTTAGGGTGAGGGCTTAGGGTTAGGGATTAGGGTTAGGGTTAAAGGTTACTCTTAGGTTTAACGGTTACACTTTGGTTTAGGGTTGAGGTTTACGGTTAGGGTTAAGATGAGGGGTTAGGTTTTGGTACAGGGTTAGGGTTAAGTGTTAGGTTTAGGGTTGAAGATTAGGATTAGGGTTAGGATTAAAGGTTAGCGTGAGAGTTAACGCTTAGGGTTAAGGTTAAGAGTTAGGGTTTAGGGTTAGGGTTAGGGTTAGGGTTAGTTTTAGGGTTAGAGTTATGTGCTATGGTTTCTGTTAGAGGTTAGGGTTAGGTTTACTGGTCACGGTTAGGGTTACGTTTAGGGGTTAGCATTAGGGTTAGGGTTAGGGTTAAGGGATAGGATTAGGGATAAGTGTTGGGCTTAGGGTTCGGGTTTAGTGTTAGGGTTAGCATTAAGGATTAGGGTTAGGGTCAGGGTTAAATGTTTGGGTGCAGGTAATGGTTAGGGTCCGGGTTAAGGTTCACGGATAGGGTTAGTGTTAAGGGTTACGGGTAGGTTTAGGGTTCAGGGTTAGAGTTAGCATTAGGGCTTAAGGTTAAGATTAGGCGGTAGGTTAGATTTAGGGTTAGATCTAGGCGTTAGGGTAAGGGCTAACGTTAGGGTTAAGAGATAGGGTTAGGTTTAATGCTTAGGATTAGGGTTAGGGTTTAGGGTTAAAGTAAGTATTAGGGGTTAGGTTTAAGGATCCAAGGTTAGGGTTATTTTTAGCTGTAGTGTTAGGGTTAGGGATAAGGGATCCCATTAGCATTAAGGGTCTTCCTTACTGTAGGGTTAAGGGTTAGGCTTAGAGTTAAAGGTTTAGGTTAGGGTCAGGGTTAAGATTTAGGGTGAGGGTTAACGGTTAGATTAAAGGTTAAGCATTAGGGTTAGGGATTAGTGATTAGGGTTTTTGGTTAGTGTTAGGGTTAGCGGTTAGGAGTTAGTGTTTTATGAAGGGGTATGGTTAGAATGAGGATTGGGGTTAGAGTTAGGGTGAGGTATAGGGGTTAGGTTTAGGGGTTAGTTTTAGGATAAAAGGATAGGATTAGGGTTACGGGTTGGGCTTAGGTTTAGGGTTAAAGTTTACTGCTAGGGTTAGGGATAGGGTTCAGGGTTAGCTTTAGGGGTTCTGGTTAGGGTTAGGTGTTAGGTTAGTGTCAGGGTTAGGTCTAGTCGTGAGGGTAAGGTTTAGGGTTAGCTTTAAGAGCTAGGGTTAGGTTTAATGGTTAGGATTAGGATTAGGGTTTAGGGTTAGGGTAAGGCTTAGGGGTTAGGGTGAAGGGTTAGGGTCAAGGGTTAGGGTTTTTGTTAGGCATAGCGTTGGGGTTAGAAGTAAGGGTTACTGTCATTGTTAGGGTTGTAGGTAGGGTTACGGTTAGGGTTAGCGGTTTAGAATTAGGGTTAGGGATTAGGTGTCACAGTGATGACTAGGAGATAGGGTTAGAATTATGGGATAGGGGTTGTTCTCAGGAAATGGGTTATGCATTAACGTTAGGATAAGAGGTTAAAGTTAGGCGCAGGGTGAGGTTTACGTGTTAAGGGGAGAAATAGGAACAGGGTTGGGTGTTATGTTCAGGGTTAGGGTTATCTGTTAAAGGTATTGTTTATGCTTAGCGCACGGGCCCTGTCTGCATTAGGCGGGCGGGGGGAGTTTAGGGGGCTGGGATTGTACCCTGGAACCCACTCTATCATAATCTGGGTATCGGCCCGTGGGTTTCATGCAGGACACAGTGGTAGAGCCTCCTTTCACGCATGGCATGGGAGGATTGCAGGCTTTCTAAACTCTAAGAAAGCAAGAAGTCTGAGAATTAGATTTAGGGGTAGGATTCTGGTTAGGGTTAAGGATGAAGTTTAGTGTTAGGGTCAGGGCTTAGGGTTAGGGATTAGGGTTAGGGTTAAAGGTTACTATTAGGTTTAACGGTTACACTTTGGTTTAGGGTTGAGGTTTACGGTTAGGGTTAAGATGAGGGGTTAGGGTTTGGTACAGGGTTAGGGTTAAGTGTTAGGTTTAGGGTTGAAGATTAGGATTAGGGTTAGGATTAAAGGTTAGCGTGAGAGTTAACGCTTAGGGTTAAGGTTAAGAGTTAGGGTTTAGGGTTAGGGTTAGTGTTAGTTTTAGGTTTAGAGTTATGTGCTATGGTTTGTGTTAGAGGTTAGGGTTAGGTTTACTGGTCATGGTTAGGGTTACGTTTAGGGGTTAGCATTAGGGTTAGGGTTAGGGTTAGGGTTAAGGGATAGGATTAGGGTTAAGTGTTGGCCTTAGGGTTAGGGTTTAGTGTTAAGGATAGCATTAAGGATTAGGGTTAGGGTCAGGGTTAAATGCTTGGGTGCAGGTAATGGTTAGGGTCAGGTTTAGGTTCATGGATAGGGTTAGTGTTAAGGGTTACGGGTAGGTTTAGGGTTCAGGGTTAGTGTTAGCGTTAGGGCTTAAGGTTAGGATTAGGCGGTAGGTTAGATTTAGAGTTAGATCTAGGCGTTAGGGTAAGGGCTAGCGTTAGGGTTAAGAGATAGGGTTAGGTTTAATGCTTAGGATTAGGGTTAGGGTTTGGGGTTAAAGTAAGTGTTATTGGTTAGGTTTAAGGATCCAAGGTTAGGGTTATTTTTAGCTGTAGTGTTAGGGTTAGGGATAAGGGATCCCATTAGCATTAAGGGTCTTCCTTACTGTAGGGTTAAGGGTTAGGCTTAGAGTTAAAGGTTAAGGTGAGGGTCAGTGTTAAGATTTAGGGTGAGGGTTAACGGTTAGGGTATAGGTTAAGCGTTAGGGTTAGGGATTAGTGATTAGTGTTTTTGGTTAGTGTTAGGGTTAGCGGTTAGGAGTTAGTGTTTTATGAAGGGGTATGGTTAGAATTAGGATTGGGGTTAGAGTTAGGGTGAGGTATAGGGGTTAGGTTTAGGGGTTAGTTTTAGGGTAAAGGGATAGGATTAGGGTTACGGGTTGGGCTTAGGTTTAGGGTTAAAGTTTACTGCTGGGGTTAGGAATAGGGTTCAGGGTTAGCTTTAGGGGTTCTGGTTAGGGTTAGGTGTTAGGTTAGTGTCAGGGTTAGGTCTAGTCGTGAGGGTAAGGTTTAGGGTTAGCTTTAAGAGCTAGGGTTAGGTTTAATGGTTAGGATTAGGATTAGGGTTAAGGGTTAGGGTAAGGCTTAGGGGTTAGGGTGAAGGGTTAGGGTGAAGGGTTAGGGTTTTTGTTAGGCATAGCGTTGGGGTTAGAATAAGGGTTACTGTCAGTGTTAGGGTTGTAGGTAGGGTTACGGTTAGGGTTAGCGGTTTAGAATTAGGGTTAGGGATTAGGTGTCACAGTGATGACTAGGAGATAGGGTTAGAATTATGGGATAGGGGTTGTTCTCAGGAAATGGGTTATGCATTCACGTTACGATAAGAGGTTAAAGTTAGGCGCACGGTGAGGTTTACGTGTTAAGGGGAGAAATAGGAACAGGGTTGGGTGTTATGTTCAGGGTTAGGGTTATCTGTTAAAGGTATTGTTTATTCTTAGCGCACGGGCCCTGTCTGCATTAGGCGGGCGGGGGGAGTTTAGGGGGCTGGGATTGTACCCGGGAAGCCACTCTATCATACTCTGGGTATGGGCCCGTGGGTTTCATGCAGGACACAGTGGTAGAGCCTCCTTTCACGCATGGCATGGGAGGATTGCAGGCTTTCTAAACTCTAAGAAAGCAAGAAGTCTGAGAATTAGATTTAGGGTTAGGATTCTGGTTAGGGTTAAGGATGAAGTTTAGTGTTAGGGTGAGGGCTTAGGGTTAGGGATTAGGGTTAGGGTTAAACGTTACTCTTAGGTTTAACTGTTACACTTTGGTTTAGGGTTCAGATTTACGGTTAGGGTTAAGATGAGGGGTTAGGGTTTGGTACAGGTTTAGGGTTAAGTGTTAGGTTTAGGGTTGAAGATTAGGATTAGGGTTAGAATTAAAGGTTAGCGTGAGAGTTAACGCTTAGGGTTAAGGTTAAGAGTTAGGGATTAGTGTTAGGGTTAGTGTTAGGGTTAGTTTTAGGGTTAGAGTTATGTTCTATGGTTTGTGTTAGAGGTTAGGTTTAGGTTTACTGGTTACGGTTAGGGTTACGTTTAGGGGGTAGCATTAGGGTTAGGGTTAGGGTTAAGGGTTAGGATTAGGGATAAGTGTTGGGCTTAGGGTTAGGGCTTAGTGTTAATGTTAGCATAAAGGATTAGGGTTACGGTCAGGGTTAAATGCTTGGGTGCGGGTAATGGTTAGGGTCAGGGTTAAGGTTCACGGATAGGGTTAGTGTTAAGGGTTACGGGTAGGTTTAGGGTTCAGGGTTAGATTTACCATTAGGGCTTAAGGTTAGGATTAGTCGGTAGGTTAGATTTAGGGTTAGATCTAGGCGTTAGGGTAAGGGCTAGCGTTAGCGTTAAGAGATAGGGTTAGGTTTAATGCTTAGGTTTAGGGTTAGGGTTTGGTGTTAAAGTAAGTGTTAGGGGTTAGGTTTCAGGATCAAAGGTTAGGGTTATTTTTAGCTGTAGTGTTAGGGTTAGGGATAAGGGATCCCATTAGCATTAAGGGTCTTCCTTACTGTAGGGTTAAGGGTTAGGCTTAGAGTTAAAGGTTCAGGTTAGGGTCAGTGTTAAGATTTAGGGTGAGGGTTAACGGTTAGGGTAAAGGTTAAGCGTTAGGGTTAGGGATTAGTGATTAGGGATTTTGGTTAGTGTTAGGGTTAGCGGTTAGGAGTTAGTGTTTTATGAAGGGGTATGGTTAGAATTAGGATTGGGGTTAGAGTTAGGGTGAGGTATAGGGGTTAGGTTTAGGGGTTAGTTTTAGGGTAAAAGGATAGGATTAGGGTTACGGGTTGGGCTTAGGTTTAGGGTTAAAGTTTACTGCTAGGGTTAGGGATTGGGTTCAGGGTTAGCTTTAGGGGTTCTGGTTAGGGTTAGGTGTTAGGTTAGTGTCAGGGTTAGGTCTAGTCGTGAGGGTAAGGTTTAGGGTTAGCTTTAAGAGCTAGGGTTAGGTTTAATGGTTAGGATTATGATTAGGGTTAAGGGTTAGGGTAAGGCTTC
Source organism: Eulemur rufifrons (assembly GCF_041146395.1). Lineage (NCBI taxonomy): Eukaryota > Metazoa > Chordata > Mammalia > Primates > Lemuridae > Eulemur > Eulemur rufifrons. Next base: position 1,186,078 of record NW_027182845.1, read on the forward strand.
GGGATTAGGGTCAAGGGTTAGGGTTTTTGTTATGCATAGCGTTGGGGTTAGAAGTAATTGTTACTGTCAGTGTTAGGGTTGTAGGTAGGGTTACGGTTAGGGTTAGCGGTTTAGAATTAGGGTTAGGGATTAGGTGTCACAGTGATGACTAGGAGATAGGGTTAGAATTATGGGATAGGGGTTGTTCTCAGGAAATGGGTTATGCATTAACGTTAGGATAAGAGGTTAAAGTTAGGCGCACGGTGAGGTTTACGTGTTAAGGGGAGAAATAGGAACAGGGTTGGGTGTTATGTTCAGGGTTAGGTTTATCTGTTAAAGGTATTGTTTATGCTTAGCACACGGGCCCTGTCTGCATTAGGCGGGCGGGGGGAGTTCAGCGGGCTGGGATTGTACCCGGGAAACCACTTCTATCATACCCTGGGTATGGGCCCGTGGGTTTCATGCAGGACACAGTGGTAGAGCCTCCTTTCACGCATGGCATGGGAGGATTGCAGGCTTTCTAAACTCTAAGAAAGCAAGAAGTCTGAGAATTAGATTTAGCGTTAGGATTATGGTTAGGGTTAAGGATGAAATTTAGTGTTAGGGTGAGGGCTTAGGGTTAGGGATTAGGGTTAGGGTTAAAGGTTAGTCTTAGGTTTAACGGTTACACTTTGGTTTAGGGTTGAGGTTTACGGTTAGGGTTTAGATGAGGTGTTAGTGTTTGGTACCGGGTTAGGGTTAAGTCTTAGGTTTAGGTTTGAAGATTAGGATTAGGGTTAGGATTAAAGGTTAGCGTGAGAGTTAACGCTTAGGGTTAAGGTTAAGAGTTAGGGTTTAGGGTTAGGGTTAGGGTTATGGTTAGTTTTAGGGTTAGAGTTATGTGCTATGGTTTGTGTTAGAGGTTAGGGTTAGGTTTACTGGTCACGGTTAGGGTTACGTTTATGGGGAAGCATTAGGGTTAAGGTTAAGGTTAAGGGATAGGATTAGGGATAAGTGTTGGGCTTAGAGTTAGGGTTTAGTGTTAGGTTTAGCATTAAGGATTAGGGTTAGGGTCAGGGTTAAAAGCTTGGGTGCGAGTAATGTTTAGGGTCAGGGTTAAGGTTCACGGATAGGGTTAGTGTTAAGGGTTACGGGTAGGTTTAGGGTTCAGGGTTAGAGTTAGGGTTAGGGTTAGGGTTAGGGGTTAGGGTTAGGGTCAGGGTCAGGGTCAGGGGTTAGGGGTTAGGGTTAGGGGTTAGGGTTAGGGTTAGGGGTTAGGGTTAGTGATAGGGTTAGGGGGTTAGTGTTATGGTTGGGGTTGGGGTTAGGGTTAGGTTTAGGGTTTAGGGTTAGGGTTAGGTTTCGGGTTAGGGTTAGGATTGGGTTAGGGTTAGGGTTAGGGTTGGGTTAGGGTTAGGGTTAGTGTAGGGGTAGGGGCAGGGGTAGGGTTAGGGGTTAGGGTTAG
>NW_027182845.1:1225000-1232500 GCF_041146395.1 Eulemur rufifrons
GGGTGAGGTATAGGGGTTAGGTTTAGGGGTTAGTTTTAGGGTAAAAGGATAGGATTAGGGTTACGGGTTGGGCTTAGGTTTAGGGTTAAAGTTTACTGCTAGGGTTATGGATAGGGTTCAGGGTTAGCTTTAGAGGTTCTGGTTAGGGTTAGGTGTTAGGTTAGTGTCAGCGTTAGGTCTAGTCGTGAGGGTAAGTTTTAGGGCTATCTTTAAGAGCTAGGGTTAGGTTTAATGGTTAGGATTAGGATTAGGGTTAAGGGTTAGGGTAAGGCTTAGGGATTAGGGTGAAGGTTTAGGGTTTTTGTTACGCATAGCGTTGGGGTTAGAAGTAAGGGTTACTGTCAGTGTCAGGGTTGTAGGTAGGGTTACGGTTAGGGTTAGCGGTTTAGAATTAGGGTTAGGGATTAGGTGTCACAGTGATGACTAGGAGATAGGGTTAGAATTATGGGATAGGGGTTGTTCTCAGGAAATGGGTTATGCATTAACGTTAGGATAAAGGTTAAAGTTAGACGCACGGTGAGGTTTACGTGTTAAGGGGAGAAATAGGAACAGGGTTGGGTGTTATGTTCAGGGTTAGGGTTATCTGTTAAAGGTATTGTTTATGCTTAGCGCACGGGCCCTGACTGCATTAGGCGGGCGGGGGGAGTTTAGGGGGCTGGGATTGTACCCGGGAACCCACTCTATCATACTCTGGGTATGAGCCCGTGGGTTTCATGCAGGACGCAGAGGTAGAGCCTCCTTTCACGAATGGCATGTGAGGATTGCAGGCTTTCTAAACTCTAAGAAATCAAGAAGTCTGAGAATTAGATTTAGGGTTATTATTATGGTTAGGGTTAAGGATGAAGTTTAGTGTTAGGGTGAGGGCTTAGGGTTAGGGATTAGGGTTAGGGTTAAAGGTTACTCTTAGGTTTAATGGTTACACTTTGGTATAGGGTTGAGGTTTACCGTTAGGGTTAAGATGAGGGGTTAGGGTTTGGTACAGGGCTAGGGTTAAGTGTTAGGTTTAGGGTTGAAGATTAGGATTAGGGTTAGGATTAAAGGTTAGCGTGAGAGTTAGCGCTTAGGGTTAAGGTTAAGAGTTAGGGTTTAGGGTTAGGGTTAGGGTTAGTTTTAGGGTTAGAGTTATGTGCTACGCTTTGTGTTAGAGGTTAGGGTTAGGTTTACTGGTCACGGTGAGGGTTACGTTTAGGGGTTAGCATTAGGGTTAGGGTTAAGGGATAGGATTAGGTTTAAGTGTTGGCCTTAGGGTTAGGGTTTAGTGTTAGGGTTATCATTAAGGACTAGGGTTAGGGTCAGGGTTAAATGCTTGGGGGCGGGTAATGGTTAGGGTCAGGGTTAAGGTTCACGGATAGGGTTATTGTTAAGGGTTACGGGTAGGTTTAGGGTTCAGGGTTAGAGTTAGCATTAGGACTTAAGTTTAGGATTAGGCGGTAGGTTAGATTTAGGGTTAGATCTAGGCGTTAGGGTAAGGGCTAGGGTTAGGGTTCAGAGATAGGGTTAGGTTCAATGCTTAAGATTAGGGTTAGGGTTTGGGGTTAAAGTAAGTGTTAGGGGTTAGGTTTAAGGATCCAAGGTTAGGGTTATTTTTAGCTGTAGTGTTAGGGTTAGGGATAAGGGATCCCATTAGCATTAAGGGTCTTCCTTACTGTAGGGTTAAGGGTTAGGCTTAGAGTTAAAGGTTAAGGTTAGGGTCAGTGTTAAGATTTAGGGTGAGGGTTAACGGTTAGGGTAAAGGTTAAGTGTTAGGGTTAGGGATTAGTGATTAGGGTTTCTGGTTAGTGTTAGGGTTAGCGGTTAGGACTTATTGTTTTATGAAGGGGTATGGTTAGAATTAGGATTGGGGTTAGAGTTAGGGTGAGGTATAGGGGTTAGGTTTAGGGGTTAGTTTTAGGGTAAAAGATAGGATTAGGGTTACGGGTTGGGCTTAGGTTTAGGGTTAAAATTTACTGCTAGGGTTAGGGATAGGGGTCAGGCTTAGCTTTAGGGGTTCTGGTTAGGGTTAGGTGTTAGGTTAGTGTCAGGGTTAGGTCTAGTCATGAGGGTAAGGTTTAGGGTTAGCTTTAAGAGCTAGGGTTAGGTTTAATGGTTAGGATTAGGATTAGGGTTAAGGGTTAGGGTAAGGCTTAGGGGTTAGGGTGAAGGGTTAGGGTCAAGGGTTAGGGTTTTTGTTAGGCATAGCGTTGGGGTTAGAAGTAAGGGTTACTGTCAGTGTTAGGGTTGTAGGTAGGGTTACGGTTAGGGTTAGCGGTTTAGAATTAGTGTTAGGGATTAGGTGTCACAGTGATGACTAGGAGATAGGGTTATTATTATGGGATAGGGGTTTTTCTCTGGAAATGGGTTATGCATTAACGTTAGGATAAGAGGTTAAAGTTAGGCGCACGGTGAGGTTTACGTGTTAAGGGGAGAAAGAGGAACAGGGTTGGGTGTTATGTTCAGGGTTAGGGTTATCTGTTAAAGGTATTGTTTATGCTTGGCGCACGGGCCCTGTCTGCATTAGGCGGGCGGGGGGAGTTTAGGGGGCTGGGATTGTACCCGGGAACCCACTCTATCATACTCTGGGTATGGGCCCGTGGGTTTCATGCAGGACACAGTGGTAGAGCCTCCTTTCACGCACGGCATGGGAGGATGGCAGGCTTTCTAAACTCTAAGAAAGCAAGAAGTCTGAGAATTAGATTTAGGGTTAGGATTCTGGTTAGGGTTAAGGATGAAGTTTAGTGTTAGGGTGAGGGCTTAGGGTTAGGGATTAGGGTTAGGGTTAAAGGCTACTCTTAGGTTTATCGGCTACACTTTGGTTTAGGGTTGAGGTTTACGGTTAGGGTTAAGATGAGGGGTTAGGGTTTGGTACAGGGTTAGGGTTAAGTGTTAGGTTTAGGGTTGAAGATTAGGATTAGGGTTAGGATTAAAGGTTAGCGTGAGAGTTAACGCTTAGGGTTAAGGTTAAGAGTTAGGGTTTAGGGTTAGGGTTGGGGTTAGGTTTAGTTTTAGGGTTAGAGTTATGTGCTATGATTTGTGTTAGAGGTTAAGGTTAGGTTTACTGGTCACGGTTAGGGTTACGTTTAGGGGTTTGCGTTAGGGTTAGGGTTAAGGGATAGGATTAGGGTTAAGTGTTGGGCTTAGGATTAGGGTTTAGTGTTAGTGTTATCATTAAGGATTAGGGGTAGGGTCAGGGTTAAATGCTTGGGTGCGGGTAATGGTTAGGGTCAGGGTTAAGGTTCACGGATAGGGTTAGTGTTAAGGGTTACGGGTAGGTTTAGGGTTCAGGGTTAGAGTTAGCATTAGGGCTTAAGGTTAAGATTAGGCGGTAGGTTCGATTTAGGGTTAGATCTAGGCGTTAGGGTAAGGGCTAGCGTTAGGGTTCAGAGATAGGGTTAGGTTTAATGCTTAGGATTAGGGTTAGGGTTTGGGGTTAAAGTAAGTGTTAGGGGTTAGGTTTAAGGATCCAAGGTTAGGGTTATTTTTAGCTGTAGTGTTAGGGTTAGCGATAAGGGATCCCATTAGCATTAAGGGTCTTCCTTACTGTAGGGTTAAGGGTTAGGCTTAGAGTTAAAGGTTAAGGTTAGGGTCAGGGTTAAGATTTAGAGTGAGGGTTAACGGTTAGGGTAAAGGTTAAGCGTTACGGTTAGGGATTAGTGATTAGGGTTTTTGGTTAGTATTAGGGTTAGCGGTTAGGAGTTAGTGTTTTATGAAGGGGTATGGTTAGAATCAGGATTGGGTTTAGAGTTAGGGTGAGGTATAGGGGTTAGGTTTAGGGGTTAGTTTTAGGGTAAAAGGATAGGATTAGGGTTACGGGTTGGGCTTAGGTTTAGGGTTAAAGTTAAGTGCTGGGGTTAGGGATAGGGTTCAGGGTTAGCTTTAGGGGTTCTGGTTAGGGTTACGTGTTAGGTTAGTGTCAGGGTTAGGTCTAGTCGTGAGGGTAAGGTTTAGGGTTAGCTTTAAGAGCTAGGGTTAGGTTTAATGGTTAGGATTAGGATTAGGGTTAAGGGTTAGGGTAAGGCTTAGGGGTTAGGGTGAAGGGTTAGGGTTCTTGTTAGGCATAGCGTTGGGTTTAGAAGTAAGGGTTACTGTCAGTGTTAGGGTTGTAGGTAGGGTTACGGTTAGGGTTAGCGGTTTAGAATTAGGGTTAGGGATTAGGTGTCACAGTGATCACTAGGAGATAGGGTTAGAATTATGGGATAGGGGTTGTTCTCAGGAAATGCGTTATGCATTAACGTTAGGATAAGAGGTTAAAGTTAGGCGCACGGTGAGGCTTACGTGTTAAGGGGAGAAATAGGAACAGGGTTGGGTGTTATGTTCAGGGTTAGGGTTATCTGTTAAAGGTATTGTTTATGCTTAGCGCACGGGCCCTGTCTGCATTAGGCGGGCGGGGGGAGTTTAGGGGGCTGGGATTGTACCCGGGAACCCACTCTATCATACTCTGGGTATGGGCCCGTGGATTTCATGCAGGACACAGTGGTAGAGCCTCCTTACACGCATGGCATGGGAGGATTGCAGGCTTTCTAAACTCTAAGAAAGCAAGAAGTCTGAGAATTAGATTTAGGGTTAGGATTCTGGTTAGGGTTAAGGATGAAGTTTAGTGTTAGGGTGAGGGCTTAGGGTTAGGGATTAGGGTTAGGGTTAAAGGTTACTCTTAGGTTTAGTGGTCACACTTTGGTTTAGGGTTGAGGTTTACGGGTAGGGTTAAGATGAGTGGTTAGGGTTTGGTACAGGGTTAGGGTTAAGTGTTAGGTTTGGGGTTGAAGATTAGGATTAGGGTTAGGATTAAAGGTTAGCGTAAGCGTTAACGCTTAGGGTTAAGGTTAAGAGTTAGTGTTTAGGGTTAGGTTTAGGGTTAGTTTTAGGGTTAGAGTTATGTGCTATGGTTTGTGTTAGAGGTTAGGGTTAGGTTTACTGGTCACGCTTAGGGTTACGTTTAGGGGGTAGCATTAGGGTTAGGGTTAGGGTTAAGGGATAGGATTAGGGTTAAGTGTTGGGCTTAGGGTTAGGGTTTAGTGTTAGGTTTAGCATTAAGGATTAGGGTTAGGGCCAGGGTTAAATGCTTGAATGCGCGTAATGGTTAGGGTCAGGGTTAAGGTTCACGGATAGGGTTAGTGTTAAGGGTTACGGGTAGGTTTAGGGTTCAGGGTTAGTGTTAGCCTTAGGGCTTAAGGTTAGGATTAGGCGGTAGGTTAGATTTAGGGTTAGATCTAGGCGTTAGGGTAAGGGCTAGCGTTAGGGTTAAGAGATAGGGTTAGGTTTAATGCTTAGGATTAGGGTTAGGGTTTGGGGTTAAAGTAAGTGTTAGGGGTTAGGTTTAAGGATCCAAGGTTAGGGTTATTTTTAGCTGTAGTGTTAGGGTTAGGGATAAGGGATCCCATTAGCATTAAGGGTCCTCCTTCCTGTAGGGTTAAGGGTTAGGCTTAGAGTTAAAGGTTAAGGTTAGGGTCAGGGTTAAGATTTAGGGTGAGGGTTAACGGTTAGGGTAAAGGTTAAGCGTTAGTGTTAGGGATTAGTCATTAGGGTTTTTGGTTAGTGTTAGGGTTAGTGGTTAGGAGTTAGCGTTTTATGAAGGGGTATGGTTAGAATTAGGATTGGGGTTAGAGTTAGGGTGAGGTATAGGGGTTAGGTTTAGGGTAAAAGGATAGGATTAGGGTTACGGGTTGGGCTTAGGTTTAGGGTTAAAGTTTACTGCTAGGGTTAGGGATATGGTTCAGGGTTAGCTTTAGGGGTTCTGGTTAGGGTTAGGTGTTAGGTTAGTGTCAGGGTTAGGTCTAGTCGTGAGGGTAAGGTTTAGGGTTAGCTTTAAGAGCTAGGGTTAAGTTTAATGGTTAGGATTAGGATTAGGGTTAAGGGTTAGGGTAAGGCTTAGCTGTTAGGGTGAAGGGTTAGGGTTTTTATTAGGCATAGCGTTGGGGTTAGAAGTAAGGGTTACTGTCAGTGTTAGGGTTGTATGTAGGGTTACGGTTAGGGTTAGCGGTTTAGAATTAGGGTTAGGGATTAGGTGTCACAGTGATGACTAGGAGATAGGGTTAGAATTATGGGATAGGGGTTGTTCTCAGGAAATGTGTTATGCATTAACGTTAGGATAAGAGGTTAAAGTTAGGCGCACGGTGAGGTTTACGTGTTAAGGGGAGAAATAGGAACAGGGTTGGGTGTTATGTTCAGGGTTAGGGTTATCTGTTAAAGGTATTGTTTATGCTTAGCGCACGGGCCCTGTCTGCATTAGGCGGGCGGGGGGAGTTTAGGGGGCTGGGATTGTACCCGGGAACCCACTCTATCATACTCTGGGTATGGGCCCGTGGGTTTCATGCAGGACACAGTGGTAGAGCCTCCTTTCACGCATGGCATGGGAGAATTGCAGGCTTTCTAAATTCTAAGAAAGCAAGAAGTCTGAGAATTAGATTTAGGGTTAGGATTCTGGTTAGGGTTTAGGATGAAGTTTAGTGTTTGGGTGAGGCCTTAGGGTTAGGGATTAGGGTTAGGGTTAAAGGTTACTCTTAGGTTTAACGGTTACACTTTGGTTTTGGGTTGAGGTTTACGGTTAGGGTTAAGATGAGGGGTTAGGGTTTGGTACAGGGTTAGGGTTAAGTGTTAGGTTTAGTGTTGAAGATTAGGATTAGGGTTAGGATTGAAGGTTAGCGTGAGAGTTAATGCTTAGGGTTAAGGTTAAGAGTTAGGGTTTAGAGTTAGAGTTACTGTTAGTTTTAGGGTTAGAGTTTTGTGCTATGGTTTATGTTAGAGGTTAGGGTTAGGTTTACTGGTCACGGTTAGGGTTACGTTTAGGGGGTAGCCTTAGGGTTATGGTTAGGGTTAGGGTTAGGGGATAGGATTAGGGATAAGTGTTGGGCTTAGGGTTAGGGTTTAGTGTTAGGGTTAGCATTAAGGATTAGGGTTAGGGTCAGGGTTAAATGCTTGGGTGTGGGTAATGGTTAGGGTCAGGGTTAAGGTTCACGGATAGGGTTAATGTTCAGTGTTACGGGTAGGTTTAGGGTTCAGGGTTAGAGTTAGCATTAGGGCTTAGGTTAGGATTAGGCGGTAGGTTAGACTTAGGGTTAGATCTAGGCCTTAGGGTAAGGGCTAGCGTTAGGGTTAAGAGGTAGGGTTAGGTTTAATGCTTAGGATTAGGGTTAGGATTTGGGGTTAAAGTAAGTGTTAGGGGTTAGGTTTAAGGATCCAAGGTTAGGGTTATTTTTAGCTGTAGTGTTAGGGTTAGGGATAAGGGATCCCATTAGCATTAAGGTCTTCCTTACTGTAGGGTTAAGGGTTAGGCTTAGAGTTAAAGGTTAAGGTTAGGGTCAATATTAAGATTTAGGGTGAGGGTTAACGGTTAGGGTAAAGGTTAAGCGTAAGGGTTAGGGATTAGTGATTAGGGTTTTTGGTTAGTGTTAGGGTTAGCAGTTAGGAGTTAGTGTTTTATGAAGGGGTATGGTTAGAATTAGGATTGGGGTTAGAGTTAGGGTGAGGTATAGGGGTTAGGTTTAGGGGTTAGTTTTAGGGTAAAAGTATAGGATTAGGGTTTCGGGT
>NW_027182845.1:1237500-1245000 GCF_041146395.1 Eulemur rufifrons
CATTAAGGGTCTTCCTTACTGTAGGGTTAAGTGTTAGGCTTAGAGTTAAAGGTTCAGGTTAGGGTCAGTGTTAAGATTTAGGGTGAGGGTTAATGGTTAGGGTAAAGGTTAAGCATTAGGGTTAGGGATTAGTGATTAGGGTTTTTGGTTAGTGTTAGGGTTAGCGGTTATGAGTTAGTGTTTTATGAAGGGGTATGGTTAGAATTAGGTTTGGGGTTAGAGTTAGCGTGAGGTATAGGGGTTAGGTTTAGGGGGTAGTTTTAGGGTAAAAGGATAGGATTAGGGTTACGGGTTGGGCTTAGGTTTAGGGTTAAAGTTTACTGCTAGGGTTAGGGATAGGGTTCAGGGTTAGCTTTAGGGGTTCTGGTTAGGGTTAGGTGTTAGGTTAGTGTCAGCGTTAGGTGTAGTCGTGAGGGTAAGTTTTAGGGTTAGCTTTAAGAGCTAGGGTTAGGTTTAATGGTTAGGATTAGGATTAGGGTTAAGGGTTAGGGTAAGGCTTAGGGGTTAGGGTGAAGGTTTAGGGTTTTTGTTAGGCATAGCGTTGGGGTTAGAAGTAAGGGTTACTGTCAGTGTCAGGGTTGTAGGTAGGGTTACGGTTAGGGTTAGCGGTTTAGAATTAGGGTTAGGGATTAGGTGTCACAGTGATGACTAGGAGATAGGGTTAGAATTATGGGATAGGGGTTGTTCTCAGGAAATGGGTTATGCATTAACGTTAGGATAAAGTTAAAGTTAGGCGCACGGTGAGGTTTACGTGTTAATGGTAGAAATAGGAACAGGGTTGGGTGTTATGTTCAGGGTTAGGGTTATCTGTTAAAGGTATTGTTTATGCTTAGCGCACGGGCCCTGACTGCATTGGGCGGGCGGGGGGAGTTTAGGGGGCTGGGATTGTACCCGGGAACCCACTCTATCATACTCTGGGTATGAGCCCGTGGGTTTCATGCAGGACGCAGAGGTAGAGCCTCCTTTCACGCATGGCATGTGAGGATTGCAGGCTTTCTAAACTCTAAGAAAGCAAGAAGTCTGAGAATTAGATTTAGGGTTATTATTATGGTTAGGGTTAAGGATGAAGTTTAGTGTTAGGGTGAGGGCTAGGGTTAGGGATTAGGGTTAGGGTTAAAGGTTACTCTTAGGTTTAATGGTTACACTTTGGTATAGGGTTGAGGTTTACCGTTAGGGTTAAGATGAGGGGTTAGGGTTTGGTACAGGGCTAGGGTTAAGTGTTAGGTTTAGGGTTGAAGATTAGGATTAGGGTTAGGATTAAAGGTTAGCGTGAGAGTTAACGCTTAGGGTTAAGGTTAAGAGTTAGGGTTTAGGGTTAGGTTTAGGGTTAGGGTTAGTTTTAGGGTTAGAGTTATGTGCTATGGTTTGTGTTAGAGGTTAGGTTTAGGTTTACTGGTGACGGTTAGGGTTACGTTTAGGGGATAGCATTAGGGTTAGGGTTAGTGTTAGGGTTAAGGGATAGGATTAAGGTTAAGTGTTGGCCTTAGGGTAAGGGTTTAGTGTTAGGGTTATCATTAAGGACTAGGGGTAGTGTCAGAGTTAAATGCCTTGGTTCGGGGAATGGTTAGGGTCAGGGTTAAGGTTCACGGATAGGGTTAGTGTTAAGGGTTACGGGTAGGTTTAGGGTTCAGGGTTAGAGTTAGCATTAGGGCTTAAGGTTAAGATTAGGCGGTAGGTTCGATTTAGGGTTAGATCTAGGCGTTCGGGTAAGGGCTAGCGTTAGGGTTAAGAGATAGGGTTAGGTTTAATGCTTAGGATTAGGGTTAGGGTTTGGGGTTAAAGTAAGTGTTAGGGGATAGGTTTAAGGATGAAAGGTTACTGTTATTTTTAGCTGTAGTGTTAGGGTTACGGAAAAGGGATCCCATTAGCATTACGGGTCTTCCTTACTGTAGGGCTAAGGGTTAGGCTTAGAGTTAAAGGTTAAGGTTAGGGTCAGTGTTAAGATTTAGGGTGAGGATTAATGGTTAGGGTAAAGGTTAAGCGTTAGGGTTAGGGATTAGTGATTAGGGTTTTTGGTTAGTGTTAGGGTTAGCGGTTAGGAGTTAGTGTTTTATGAAGGGGTATGGTTAGAATTAGGATTGGGCTTAGAGTTAGGGTGAGGTATAGGGGTTAGGTTTAGGGGTTAGTTTTAGGGTAAAAGGATAGGATTAGGGTTACGGGTTGGGCTTAGGTTTAGGGTTAAAGTTTACTGCTAGGGTTAGGGATAGGGTTCAGGCTTAGCTTTAGGGATTCTGCTTAGGGTTAGGTGTTAGGTTAGTGTCAGGGTTTGGTCTAGTCGTGAGGGCAAGGTTCAGGGTTATCTTTAAGAGCTAGGGTTAGGTTTAATGGTTAGGATTAGGATTAGGGTTAAGGGTTAGGGTAAGGCTTAGGGGTGAGGGTGAAGGGTTAGGGTCAAAGGTTAGGGTTATTGTTAGGCATAGCGTTGGGTTTAGAAGTAAGGGTTACTGTCAGTGTTAGGGTTGTAGGTAGGGTTACGGTTAGGGTTAGCGGTTTAGAATTAGGGTTAGGGATTAGGTGTCACAGTGATGACTAGGAGATAGGGTTAGAATTATGGGATAGGGGTTGTTCTCAGGAAATGGGTTATGCATTCACGTTAGGATAAGAGGTTAAAGTTAGGCGCACGGTGAGGTTTACGTGTTAAGGGGAGAAATAGGAACAGGGTTGGGTGTTATGTTCAGGGTTAGGGTTATCTGTTAAAGGTATTGTTTATGCTTAGCGCACGGGCCCTGTCTGCATTGGGCGGGCGGGGGGAGTTTAGCGGGCTGGGATTGTACCCGGGAACCCACTCTATCATACTCTGGGTATGGGCCCGTGGGTTTCATGCAGGACACAGTGGTAGAGCCTCCTTTCACGCATGGCATGGGAGGATTGCAGGCTTTCTAAACTCTAAGAAAGCAAGAAGTCTCAGATTAGATTTAGCGTTAGGATTCTGGTTAGGGTTAAGGATGAAGTTTAGTGTTAGGGTGAGGGCTTAGGGTTAGGGCTTAGGGTTAGGGTTAAAGGTTACTCTTAGGTTTAACGGTTACACTTTATTTTAGGGTTCAGGTTTACGGTTAGGGTTAAGATGAGGGGTTAGGGTTTGGTACAGGGTTAGGGTTAAGTGTTAGGTTTAGGGTTGAAGATTAGGATTACGGTTAGGATTAAAGGTTAGCGTGAGAGTTAACGCTTAGCGTTAAGCTTAAGAGTTAGAGATTAGGGTTAGGTTTAGGGTTCGTTTTAGGGTTAGAGTTATGTGCTATGGTTTGTGTTAGAGTTTAGGATTAGGTTTACTGGTCACCGTGAGGGTTACGTTTCGGGGTTAGCATTAGGGTTAGGGTTAAGGGATAGGATTAGGGTTAAGTGTTGGGAGTAGGGTGAGGGTTTAGTGTTAGGGTTATCATTAAGGATTAGGGGTAGGGTCAGGGTTAAATGCTTGGATGCGGGTAATGGTTAGGGTCAGGGTTAAGGTTCACGGATAGGGTTAATGTTAAGGGTTACGGGTAGGTTTAGGGTTCAGGGTTAGAGTTAGCATTAGGGCTTAAGGTTAGGATTAGGCGATAGGTTCGATTTAGGGTTAGATCTAGGCATTAGGGTAAGGGCTAGCGTTAGGGTTAAGAGATAGGGTTAGGTTTAATGCTTAGGATTAGGGTTAGAGTTTGGGGTTAAAGTAAGTGTTAGGGGTTAGGTTTAAGGATCCAAGGTTAGGGTTATTTTTAGCTGTAGTGTTAGGGTTAGGGATAAGGGATCCCATTAGCATTAAGGGTCTTCCTTACTGTAGGGTTAAGGGTTAGGCTTAGAGTTAAAGGTTAAGGTTAGGGTCAGTGTTAAGATTTAGGGTGAGGGTTAACGGTTACGGTAAAGGTTAAGCGTTAGGGTTAGGGATTAGTGAGTAGGGTTTTTGGTTAGTGTTAGGGTTAGCGGTTAGGAGTTAGTGTTTTATGAAGGGGTATGGTTAGAATTAGGATTGGGGTTAGAGTTAGGGTGAGGTATAGGGGTTAGGTTTAGGGGTTAGTTTTAGGGTAAAAGGATAGGATTAGGGTTACGGGTTGGGCATAGGTTTAAGGTTAAAGTTTACTGCTAGTGTTAGGGATAGGGTTCAGGCTTAGCTTTAGGGGTTCTGGTTAGGGTTAGGTGTTAGGTTAGTGTCAGGGTTAGGTCTAGTCGTGAGGGTAAGGTTTAGGGTTAGCTTTAAGAGCTAGGGTTAGGTTTAATGGTTAGGATTAGGATTAGGGTTAAGGGTTAGGGTAAGGCTTAGGGGTTAGGGTGAAGGGTTAGGGTCAAGGGTTAGGGTTTTTGTTAGGCATAGCGTTGGGGTTAGAAGTAAGGGTTACTGTCAGTGTTAGGGTTGTAGGTAGGGTTACGGTTAGGGTTAGCGGTTTAGAATTAGGGTTAGGGATTAGGTGTCACAGTGATGACTAGGAGATAGGGTTAGAATTATGGGATAGCGGTTGTTCTCAGGAAATGGGTAATGCATTAACGTTAGGATAAGGGGTTAAAGTTAGGCGCACGGGGAGGTTTACGTGTTAAGGGGAGAAATAGGAACAGGGTTGGGTGTTATGTTCAGGGTTAGGGTTATCTGTTAAAGGTATTGTTTTTGCTTAGCACACGGGCCCTGTCTGCATTAGGCGGGCGGGGGGATTTTAGGGGGCTGGGATTGTACCCGGGAACCCACTCTATCATACTCTGGGTATGGGCCCGTGGGTTTCATGCAGGACACAGTGGTAGAGCCTCCTTTCACCCATGGCATGGGATGATGGCAGGCTTTCTAAACTCTAAGAAAGCAAGAAGTCTGAGAATGAGATTTAGGGTTGGATTATGGTTAGGGTTAAGGATGAAGTTCAGTGTTAGGGTGAGGGCTTACGCTTAGGTATTAGGGTTAGAGTTAAAGGTTAGTCTTAGGTTTAACGGTTACACTTTGGTTTAGGGTTGAGGTTTACGATTAGGGTTAAGATGAGGGGTTAGGTTATGGTACAGGGTTAGGGTTAAGTGTTAGGTTTAGTGTTGAATATTAGGATTAGGGTTAGGATTAAAGGTTAGCGTGAGAGTTAACGCTTAGGGTTAAGGTTAAGAGTTAGGGTTTAGGGTTAGGGTTAGGGATAGGGTTAGTTTTAGTTAGTTTAGTGCTATGGTTTGTGTTAGAGTTTAGGGTTAGGTTACTGGTCACGGTTAGGGTTACGTTTAGGGGTTAGCATTAGGGTTAGGGTTAAGGGATAGGATTAGGGATAAGTGTTGGGCTTAGGGTTAGGGTTTAGTGTTAGTGTTATCATTAAGGATTAGGGGTACGGTCAGGGTTAAATGCTTTGGTGCGGGTAATGGTTAGGGTCAGGGTTAAGGTTTACGGATAGGGTTAGTGTTAAGGGTTACGGGTAGGTTTAGGGTTCAGGGTTAGTGTTAGCATTAGGGCTTAAGGTTAGGATTAGGCGGTAGGTTCGATTTAGGGTTAGATCTAGGCGTTAGGGTAAGGGCTAGCGTTAGGGTTAAGAGATAGGGTTAGGTTTAATGCTTAGGATTAGGGTTAGGGTTTGGGGTTAAAGTAAGTGTTAGGGGTTAGGTTTAAGGATCCAAGGTTAGGGTTATTTTTAGCTGTAGTGTTAGGGTTAGGGATAAGGGATCCCATTAGCATTAAGGGTCTTCCTTACTGTAGGGTTAAGGGTTAGGCTTAGAGTTAAAGGTTAAGGTTAGGGTCAGTGTTAAGATTTGGGGTGAGGGTTAACGGTTAGGGTAAAGGTTAAGCGTTAGGGTTAGGGATTAGTGATTAGGGTTTTTGGTTAGTGTTAGGGTTAGCGGTTAGGAGTTAGTGTTTTATGAAGGGGTATGGTTAGAATTAGGATTGGGGTTAGAGTTAGGGTGAGGTATAGGAGTTAGATTTAGGGTAAAAGGATAGGATTAGGGTTACGGGTTGGGCTTAGGTTTAGGGTTAAAGTTTACTGCTAGGGTTAGAGATAGGGTTCAGGGTTAGCTTTAGGGGTCTGGTTAGGGTCAGGTGTTAGGTTAGTGTCAGGGTTAGCTCTAGTCGTGAGGGTAAGGTTTAGGGTTAGCTTTAAGAGCTAGTGTTAGGTTTAATGGTTAGGATTAGGATTAGGTTTAAGGGTTAGGGTAAGGCTTAGGGGTTAGGGTGAAGGGTTAGGGTCAAGGGTTAGGGTTTTTGTTAGGCATAGCGTTGGGGTTAGAAGTAAGGGTTACTGTCTGTGTTAGGGTTGTAGGTAGGGTTACGGTTAGGGTTAGCGGTTTAGAATTAGGGTTAGGGATTAGGTGTCACAGTGATGACTAGGAGATAGGGTTATTATTATGGGATAGGGGTTTTTCTCAGGAAATGGGTTATGCATTAACGTTAGGATAAGAGGTTAAAGTTAGGCGCACGGTGAGGTTTACGTGTTAAGGGGAGAAATAGGAACAGGGTTGGGTGTTATGTTCAGGGTTAGGGTTATCTGTTAAAGGTATTGTTTATGCTTAGCGCACGGGCCCTGTCTGCATTAGGCGGGCGGGGGGAGTTTAGGGGGCTGGGATTGTACCCGGGAAGCCACTCTATCATACTCTGGGTATGGGCCCGTGGGTTTCATGCAGGACACAGTGGTAGAGCCTCCTTTCACGCATGGCATGGGAGGATGGCAGGCTTTCTAAACTCTAAGAAAGCAAGAAGTCTGAGAATTAGATTTAGGGGTAGGATTATGGTTAGGGTTAAGGATGAAGTTTAGTGTTAGGGTGAGGGCTTAGGGTTAGGGATTAGGGTTAGGGTTAAAGGCTACTCTTAGGTTTAACGGCTACACTTTGGTTTAGGGTTGAGGTTTACGGTTAGGGTTAAGATGAGGGGTTAGGTTTTGGTACAGGGTTAGGGTTAAGTGTTAGGTTTAGGGTTGAAGATTAGGATTAGGGTTAGGATTAAAGGTTAGCGTGAGAGTTAACGCTTAGGGTTAAGGTTAAGAGTTAGGGTTTAGGGTTAGGTTTGGGGTTAGGTTTAGTTTTAGGGTTAGAGTTATGTCCTATGGTTTGTGTTAGAGGTTAAGGTTAGGTTTACTGGTCACGGTTAGGGTTACGTTTAGGGGTTTGCGTTAGGGTTAGGGTTAAGGGATAGGATTAGGGTTAAGTGTTGGGCTTAGGGTTAGGGTTTAGTGTTAGTGTTATCATTAAGGATTAGGGGTACGGTCAGGGTTAAATGCTTGGGGGCGGGTAATGGTTAGGGTCAGGGTTAAGGTTCACGGATAGGGTTAGTGTTAAGGGTTACGGGTAGGTTTAGGGTTCAGGGTTAGAGTTAGCATTAGGGCTTAAGGTTAGGATTAGGCGGTAGGTTAGATTTAGGGTTAGATCTAGGCGTTAGGGTAAGGGCTAGCGTTAGGGTGAAGAGATAGGGTTAGGTTTAATGCTTAGGATTAGGGTTAGGGTTTGGGGTTAAAGTAAGTGTTATGGGTTAGGTTTAAGGATCCAAGGTTAGGGTTATTTTTAGCTGTAGTGTTAGGGTTAGGTATAAGGGATCCCATTAGCATTAAGGGTCTTCCTTACTGTAGGGTTAAGGGTTAGGCTTAG
>NW_027182845.1:1275000-1287500 GCF_041146395.1 Eulemur rufifrons
TGAAGTTTAGTGTTAGGGTGAGGGCTTAGGGTTAGGGATTAGGGTTAGGGTTAAAGATTACTCTTAGGTTTAACGGTTACACTTTGGTTTAGGGTTGAGGTTTACGGTTAGGGTTAAGATGAGCGGTTAGGGTTTGGTACAGGGTTAGGGTTAAGTGTTAGGTTTAGGGTTGAATATTAGGATTAGGGTTAGGATTAAAGTTTAGCGTGAGAGTTAACGCTTAGTGTTAAGGTTAAGAGTTAGGGTTTAGGGTTAGGGTTAGGGTTAGGGTTAGTTTTAGGGTTAGAGTTATGTGCTATGGTTTGTGTTAGAGGTTAGGGTTAGGTTTATCGGTCACGGTGAGGGTTACGTTTAGGGGGTAGCATTAGGGTTAGGGTTAGGGTTAAGGGATAGGATTAGGGATAAGTGTTGGGCTTAGGGTTAGGGTTTAGTGTTAAGGTTAGCATTAAGGTTTAGGGTTAGGGTCAGGGTTAAGTGCTTGGGTGCGGGTAATGGTTAGGGTCAGGGTTTAGGTTCACGGATAGTGTTAGTGTTAAGGGTTACGGGTAGGTTTAGGGTTCAGGGTTAGTGTTAGCATTAGGGCATAAGGTTAGGATTAGGCGGTAGGTTAGATTTAGGGTTAGATCTAGGCGTTAGGGTAAGGGCTAGCGTTAGGGTTAAGAGATAGGGTTAGGTTTAATGCTTAGGATTAGGGTTAGGGTTTGGGGTTAAAGTAAGTGTTAGGGGTTAGGTTTAAGGATCCAAGGTTAGGGTTACTTTTAGCTATAGTGTTAGGGTTAGGGATAAGGGATCCCATTAGCATTAAGGGTCTTCCTTACTGTAGGGTTAAGGGTTAGGCTTAGAGTTAAAGGTTAAGGTTAGGGTCAGTGTTAAGATTTAGGGTGAGGGTTAACGGTTAGGGTAAAGGTTAAGCGTTAGGGTTAGGGATTAGTGATTAGGGTTTTTGGATAGTGTTAGGGTTAGCGGTTAGGAGTTAGTGTTTTATGAAGGGGTATGGTTAGAATTAGGATTGGGGTTAGAGTTAGGGTGAGGTATAGGGGTTAGGTTTAGGGGTTAGTTATAGGGTAAAAGGATAGGATTAGGGTTACAGGTTGGTCTTAGGTTTAGGGTTAAAGTTTACTGCTGGGGTTAGGGATAGGGTTCAGGGTTAGCTTTAGGGGTTCTGGTTAGGGTTAGGTGTTAGGTTAGTGTCAGGGTTAGGTCTAGTCGTGAGGGTAAGGTTTAGGGTTAGCTTTAAGAGCTAGGGTTAGGTTTAATGGTTAGGATTAGGATTAGGGTTAAGGGTTAGGGTAAGGCTTAGGGGTTAGGGTGAAGGGTTAGGGTCAAGGGTTAGGGTTTTTGTTAGGCATAGCGTTGGGGTTAGAAGTAAGGGTTACTGTCAGTGTTAGGGTTGTAGGTAGGGTTACGGTTAGGGTTAGCGGTTTAGAATTAGGGTTAGGGATTAGGTGTCACAGTGATGACTAGGAGATAGGGTTAGAATTATGGGATAGGGGTTGTTCTCAGGAAATGGGTTATGCATTAACGTTAGGATAAGAGGTTAAAGTTAGGCGCACGGTGAGGTTTACGTGTTAAGGGGAGAAATAGGAACAGGGTTGGGTGTTATGTTCAGGGTTAGGGTTATTGTTATAGGTATTGTTTATGCTTAGCGCACGGGCCCTGTCTGCATTAGGCGGGCGGGGGGAGTTTAGGGGGCTGGGATTGTACCCGGGAACCCACTCTATCATACTCTGGGTATGGGCCCGTGGGTTGCATGCAGGACACAGTTGTAGAGCCTCCTTTCACGCATGGCATGGGAGGATTGCAGGCTTTCTAAACTCTAAGAAAGCAAGAAGTCTCAGATTAGATTTAGGGTTAGGATTATGGTTAGGGTTAAGGATGAAGTTTAGTGTTAGGGTGAGGGCTTAGGGTTAGGGATTAGGGTTAGAGTTAAAGGTTACTCTTAGTTTTAACGGTTACACTTTGGTTTAGGGTTGAGGTTTACGGTTAGGGTTAAGATGAGGGGTTAGGGTTTGGTACAGGGTAAGGGTTAAGTGTTAGGTTTAGGGTTGAATATTAGGATTAGGGTTAGGATTAAAGGTTAGCGTGAGAGTTAACGCTTAGGGTTAAGGATAAGAGTTAGGGTCTAGGGTTAGGGTTAGGGTTAGTTTTAGGTTTAGAGTTATGTGCTATGGTTTGTGTTAGAGTTTAGGGTTAGGTTTACTGGTCATGGTTAGGGTTACGTTTAGGGGTTAGCTTTAGGGTTAGGGTTAGGGTTAGGGTTAAGGGATAGGATTAGGGTTAAGTGTTGAGCTTAGGGTTAGGGTTTAGTGTTACGGTTAGCATTAAGGTTTAGGGTTAGGGTCAGGGTTAAATGCTTGGGTGCGGGTAATGGTTAGGGTCAGGGTTTAGGTTCACGGATAGTGTTAGTGTTAAGGGTTACGGGTAGGTTTAGGGTTCAGGGTTAGTGTTAGCATTAGGGCATAAGGTTAGGATTAGGCGGTAGGTTAGATTTAGGGTTAGATCTAGGCGTTAGGGTAAGGCCTAGCGTTAGGGTTAAGAGATAGGGTTAGGTTTAACGCTTAGGATTAGGGTTAGGGTTTGGGGTTAAATAAGTGTTAGGGGTTAGGTTTAAGGATCCAAGGTAAGGGTTACTTTTAGCTATAGTGTTAGGGTTAGGGATAAGGGATCCCATTAGCATTAAGGGTCTTCCTTACTGTAGGGTTAAGGGTTAGGCTTAGAGTTAAAGGTTAAGGTTAGGGTCAGTGTTAAGATTTAGGGTGAGGGTTAACGGTTAGGGTAAAGGTTAAGCGTTAGGGTTAGGGATTAGTGATTAGGGTTTTTGGTTAGTGTTAGGGTTAGCGGTTAGGAGTTAGTGTTTTATGAAGGGGTATGGTTAGAATTAGGATTGGGGTTAGAGTTAGGGTGAGGTATAGGGGTTAGGTTTAGGGGTTAGTTTTAGGGTAAAAGGATAGGATTAGGGTTACAGGTTGGGCTTAGGTTTAGGGTTAAAGTTTACTGCTGGGGTTAGGGATAGGGTTGAGGGTTAGCTTTAGGGGTTCTGGATAGGGTTAGGTGTTAGGTTAGTGTCAGGGTTAGGTCTAGTCGTGAGGGTAAGGTTTAGGGTTAGCTTTAAGAGCTAGGGTTAGGTTTAATGATTAGGATTAGGATTAGGGTTAAGGGTTAGGGTAAGGCTTAGGGGTTAGGGTGAAGGGTTAGGGTCAAGGGTTAGGGTTTTTGTTAGGCATAGCGTTGGGGTTAGAAGTAAGGGTTACTGTCAGTGTTAGGGTTGTAAGTAGGGTTACGGTTACGGTTAGCGGTTTAGAATTAGGGTTAGGGATTAGGTGTCACTGTGATTACTAGGAGATAGGGTTAGAATTATGGGATAGGGGTTGTTCTCAGGAAATGGGTTATGCATTAACGTTAGGATAAGAGGTTAAAGTTAGGCGCACGGTGAGGTTTACGTGTTAAGGGGAGAAATAGGAACAGGGTTGGGTGTTATGTTCAGGGTTAGGGTTATCTGTTAAAGGTATTGTTTATGCTTAGCGCACGGGCCCTGTCTGCATTAGGCGGGCGGGGGGACTTTAGGGGGCTGGGATTGTACCCGGGAACCCACTCTATCATACTCTGGGTATGGGCCCGTGGGTTGCATGCAGGACACAGTGGTAGAGCCTCCTTTCACGCATGGCATGGGAGGATTGCAGGCTTTCTAAACTCTAAGAAAGCAAGAAGTCTCAGATTAGATTTAGGGTTAGGATTCTGGTTAGGGTTAAGGATGAAGTTTAGTGTTAGGGTGAGGGCTTAGGGTTAGGGAATAGGGTTAGGGTTAAAGGTTACTCTTAGGTTTAACGGTTACACTTTGGTTTAGGGTTGAGGTTTACGGTTAGGGTTAAGACGAGGGGTTAGGGTTTGGTACAGGGTTAGGGTTAAGTGTTAGGTTTAGGGTTGAAGATTAGGATTAGGGTTAGGATTTAACGTTAGCGTGAGAGTTAACGCTTAGGGTTAAGGTTAAGAGTTAGGGATTAGGGTTAGGTTTAGGGTTAGGGTTAGTTTTAGGGTTAGAGTTATGTGCTATGGTTTGTGTTAGAGGTGAGGGTTAGGTTTACTGGTCACGGTTAGGGTTACGTTTAGGGGGTAGCATTAGGGTTAGGGTTAGGGTTAAGGGATAGGATTAGGGTTAAGTGTTAGGCTTAGGGTTAGGGCTTAGTGTTAGGTTTATCATTAAGGATTAGGCTTAGAATCAGGGTTAAATGCTTGGGTGCGGGTAATGGTTAGGGTCAGGGTTAAGGTTCAAGGATAGGGTTAGTGTTAAGGGTTACGGGTAGGTTTAGGGTTCAGGGTTAGTGTTAGCATTAGGGCTTAAGGTTAGGATTAGGCGGTAGGTTAGATTTAGGGTTAGATCTAGGCGTTAGGGTAAGGGCTAGCGTTAGGGTTAAGAGATAGGGTTAGGTTTAATGCTTAGGATTAGGGTTAGGGTTTGGGGTTAAAGTAAGTGTTAGGGGTTAGGTTTAAGGATCCAAGGTTAGGGTTATTTTTAGCTGTAGTGTTAGGGTTAGGGATAAGGGATCCCATTAGCATTAAGGGTCTTCCTTACTGTAGGGTTAAGGGTTAGGCTTAGAGTTAAAGGTTAAGGTTAAAGTCAGTGTTAAGATTTAGGGTGAGGGTTAACGGTTAGGGTAAACGTTAAGCGTTAGGGTTAGGGATTAGTGATTAGGGTTTTTGGTTAGTGTTAGGGTTAGCGGTTAGGAGTTAGTGTTTTATGAAGGGGTATGGTTAGAATTAGGATTGGGGTTAGAGTTAGGGTGAGGTATAGGGGTTAGGTTTAGGAGTTAGATTTAGGGTAAAAGGATAGGACTAGGGTTACGGGTTGGGCTTAGGTTTAGGGTTAAAGTTTACTGCTAGGGTTAGGGATAGGGTTCAGGGTTAGCTTTAGGGGTTCTGGTTAGGGTTAGGTGTTAGGTTAGTGTCAGGGTTAGGTCTAGTCGTGAGGGTAAGGTTTAGGGTTAGCTTTAAGAGCTAGGGTTAGGTTTAATGGTTAGGATTAGGATTAGGGTTAAGGGTTAGGGTAAGGCTTAGGGGTTAGGGTGAAGGGTTAGGGTCAAGGGTTAGGGTTTTTGTTAGGCATAGCGTTGGGGTTAGAAGTAAGTGTTACTGTCAGTGTTAGGGTTGCAGGTAGGGTTACGGTTAGGGTTAGCGGTTTAGAATTAGGGTTAGGGATTAGGTGTCACAGTGATGACTAGGTGATAGGGTTAGAATTATGGGATGGGGTTGTTCTCAGGAAATGGGTTATGCATTAACGTTAGGATAAGAGGTTAAAGTTAGGCGCACGGTGAGGTTTACGTGTTAAGGGGAGAAATAGGAACAGGGTTGGGTGTTATGTTCAGGGTTAGGGTTATCTGGTAAAGGTATTGTTTATGCTTAGCGCACGGGCCCTGTCTGCATTAGGCGGGCGGGGGGAGTTTAGGGGGCTGGGATTGTACCCGGGAACCCACTCTATCATACTCTGGGTATGGGCCCGGGGGTTTCATGCAGGACACAGTGGTAGAGCCTCCTTTCACGCATGGCATGGGAGGATTGCAGGCTTTCTAAACTCTAAGAAAGCAAGAAGTCTGAGAATTAGATTTAGGGTTAGGATTCTGGTTAGGGTTAAGGATGAAGTTTAGTGTTAGGGTGAGGGCTTAGGGTTAGGGATTAGGGTTAGGGTTAAAGGTTACTCTTAGGTTTAACGGTTACACTTTGGTTTAGGGTTGAGGTTTACGGTTAGGGTTAAGATGAGGGGTTAGGGTTTGGTACAGGGTAAGGGTTAAGTGTTAGGTTTAGGGTTGAATATTAGGATTAGGGTTAGGATTAAAGGTTAGCGTGAGAGTTAACGCTTAGGGTTAAGGATAAGAGTTAGGGTCTAGGGTTAGGGTTAGGGTTAGTTTTAGGGTTAGAGTTATGTGCTATGGTTTGTGTTAGAGGTTAGGGTTAGGTTTACTGGTCATGGTTAGGGTTACGTTTAGGGGTTAGCTTTAGGGTTAGGGTTAGGGTTACGGTTAAGGGATAGGATTAGGGTTCAGTGTTGGGCTTAGGGTTAGGGTTTAGTGTTAGGGTTATCATTAAGGATTAGGGTTAGGGTCATGGTTAAATGCTTGGGTGCGGGTAATGGTTAGGGTCAGGGTTAAGGTTCACGGATAGGGTTAGTGTTAATGGTTATGGGTAGGTTTAGGGTTCAGGGTTAGTGTTAGCATTAGTGCTTAAGGTTAGGATTAGGCGGTAGGTTAGATTTAGGGTTAGATCTAGGCGTTAGGGTAAGGGCTAGCGTTAGGGTTAAGAGATAGGGTTATGTTTAATGCTTAGGATTAGGGTTAGGGTTTGGGGTTAAAGTAAGTGTTAGGGGTTAGGTTTAAGGATCCAAGGTTAGGGTTATTTTTAGCTGTAGTGTTAGGGTTAGGGATAAGGGATCCCATTAGCATTAAGGGTCTTCCTTCCTGTAGGGTTAAGGGTTAGGCTTAGAGTTAAGGTTAAGGTTAGGGTCCGTGTTAAGATTTAGGGTGAGGGTTAACGGTTAGGGTAAAGGTTAAGCGTTAGGGTTAGGGATTAGTGATTAGTGTTTTTGGTTAGTGTTAGGGTTAGCGGTTAGGAGTTAGTGTTTTATGAAGGGGTATGGTTAGAATTAGGATTGGGGTTAGAGTTAGGGTGAGGTATAGGGGTTAGGTTTAGGAGTTAGATTTAGGGTAAAAGGATAGGACTAGGGTTACGGATTGGGCTTAGGTTTAGGGTTAAAGTTTACTGCTAGGGTTAGGGATAGGGTTCAGGGTTAGCTTTAGGGGTTCTGGTTAGGGTTAGGTGTTAGGTTAGTGTCAGGGTTAGGTCTAGTCGTGAGGGTAAGGTTTAGGGTTAGCTTTAAGAGCTAGGGTTAGGTTTAATGGTTAGGATTAGGATTAGGGTTAAGGGTTAGGGTAAGGCTTAGGGGTTAGGGTGAAGGGTTAGGGTCAAGGGTTAGGGTTTTTGTTAGGCATAGCGTTGGGGTTAGAAGTAAGTGTTACTGTCAGTGTTAGGGTTGCAGGTAGGGTTACGGTTAGGGTTAGCGGTTTAGAATTAGGGTTAGGGATTAGGTGTCACAGTGATGACTAGGTGATAGGGTTAGAATTATGGGATGGGGTTGTTCTCAGGAAATGGGTTATGCATTAACGTTAGGATAAGAGGTTAAAGTTAGGCGCACGGTGAGGTTTACGTGTTAAGGGGAGAAATAGGAACAGGGTTGGGTGTTATGTTCAGGGTTAGGGTTATCTGGTAAAGGTATTGTTTATGCTTAGCGCACGGGCCCTGTCTGCATTAGGCGGGCGGGGGGAGTTTAGGGGGCTGGGATTGTACCCGGGAACCCACTCTATCATACTCTGGGTATGGGCCCGGGGGTTTCATGCAGGACACAGTGGTAGAGCCTCCTTTCACGCATGGCATGGGAGGATTGCAGGCTTTCTAAACTCTAAGAAAGCAAGAAGTCTGAGAATTAGATTTAGGGTTAGGATTCTGGTTAGGGTTAAGGATGAAGTTTAGTGTTAGGGTGAGGGCTTAGGGTTAGGGATTAGGGTTAGGGTTAAAGGTTACTCTTAGGTTTAACGGTTACACTTTGGTTTAGGGTTGAGGTTTACGGTTAGGGTTAAGATGAGGGGTTAGGGTTTGGTACAGGGTAAGGGTTAAGTGTTAGGTTTAGGGTTGAATATTAGGATTAGGGTTAGGATTAAAGGTTAGCGTGAGAGTTAACGCTTAGGGTTAAGGATAAGAGTTAGGGTCTAGGGTTAGGGTTAGGGTTAGTTTTAGGGTTAGAGTTATGTGCTATGGTTTGTGTTAGAGGTTAGGGTTAGGTTTACTGGTCATGGTTAGGGTTACGTTTAGGGGTTAGCTTTAGGGTTAGGGTTAGGGTTAGGGTTAAGGGATAGGATTAGGGTTAAGTGTTGGGCTTAGGGTTAGGGTTTAGTGTTAGGGTTATCATTAAGGATTAGGGTTAGGGTCATGGTTAAATGCTTGGGTGCGGGTAATGGTTAGGGTCAGGGTTAAGGTTCACTGATAGGGTTAGTGTTAATGGTTATGGGTAGGTTTAGGGTTCAGGGTTAGTGTTAGCATTAGTGCTTAAGGTTAGGATTAGGCGGTAGGTTAGATTTAGGGTTAGATCTAGGCGTTAGGGTAAGGGCTAGCGTTAGGGTTAAGAGATATGGTTAGGATTAATGCTTAGGATTAGGTTTAGGTTTTGGGGTTAAAGTAAGTGTTAGGGGTGAGGTTTAAGGATCCAAAGTTAGGGTTATTTTTAGCTGTAGTGTTAGGGTTAGGGATAAGGGATCCCATTAGCATTAAGGGTCTTCCTTCCTGTAGGGTTAAGGGTTAGGCTTAGAGTTAAGGTTAAGGTTAGGGTCCGTGTTAAGATTTAGGGTGAGGGTTAACGGTTAGGGTAAAGGTTAAGCGTTAGGGTTAGGGATTAGTGATTAGGGTTTTTGGTTAGTGTTAGCGTTAGCGGTTAGGAGTTAGTGTTTTATGAAGGGGTATTGTTAGAATTAGGATTGGGGTTAGAGTTAGGGTGAGGTATAGGGATTAGGTTTAGGGGTTGGTTTTAGGGTAAAAGGATAGGATTAGGGTTACGGGTTGGGCTTAGGTTTAGGGTTAAAGTTTACTGCTAGGGTTAGGGATAGGGTTCAGGGTTAGCTTTAGGGGTTCTGGTTAGGGTTAGGTGTTAGGTTAGTGTCAGGGTTAGGTCTAGTCGTGAGGGTAAGGTTTAGGGTTAGCTTTAAGAGCTAGGGTTAGGTTTAATGGTTAGGATTAGGATTAGGGTTAAGGGTTAGGGTAAGGCTTAGGGGTTAGGGTGAAGGGTTAGGGTCAAGGGTTAGGGTTTTTGTTAGGCATAGCGTTGGGGTTAGAAGTAAGGGTTACTGTCAGTGTTAGGGTTGTAGGTAGGGTTACGGTTAGGGTTAGCGGTTTAGAATTAGGGTTAGGGATTAGGTGTCACAGTGATGACTAGGAGATAGGGTTAGAATTATGGGATAGGGGTTGTTCTCAGGAAATGGGTTATGCATTAACGTTAGGATAAGAGGTTAAAGTTAGGCGCACGGTGAGGTTTACGTGTTAAGGGGAGAAATAGGAACAGGGTTGGGTGTTATGTTCAGGATTAGGGTTATCTGTTAAAGGTATTGTTTATGCTTAGCGCACGGGCCCTGTCTGCATTAGGCGGGCGGGGGGAGTTTAGGGGGCTGGGATTGTACCCGGGAACCCACTCTATCATACTCTGGGTATGGGCCCGTGGGTTTCATGCAGGACACAGTGGTAGAGCCTCCTTTCACGCATGGCATGGGAGGATTGCAGGCTTTCTAAACTCTAAGAAAGCAAGAAGTCTGAGAATTAGATTTAGGGTTAGGATTCTGGTTAGGGTTAAGGATGAAGTTTAGTGTTAGGGTGAGGGCTTAGGGTTAGGGATTAGGGTTAGGGTTAAAGGTTACTCTTAGGTTTAACGGTTACACTTTGGTTTAGGGTTGAGGTTTACGGTTAGGGTTAAGATGAGGGGTTAGGGTTTGGTACAGGGTAAGGGTTAAGTGTTAGGTTTAGGGTTGAATATTAGGATTAGGGTTAGGATTAAAGGTTAGCGTGAGAGTTAACGCTTAGGGTTAAGGATAAGAGTTAGGGTCTAGGGTTAGGGTTAGGGTTAGTTTTAGGGTTAGAGTTATGTGCTATGGTTTGTGTTAGAGGTTAGGGTTAGGTTTACTGGTCATGGTTAGGGTTACGTTTAGGGGTTAGCTTTAGGGTTAGGGTTAGGGTTAAGGGATAGGATTAGGGATAAGTGTTGGGCTTAGGGTTAGGGTTTAGTGTTAGGGTTAGCATTAAGGATTAGGGTTAGGGTCAGGGTTAAATGCTTGGGTGCGGGTAATGGTTAGGGTCAGGGTTAAGGTTCACGGATAGGGTTAGTGTTAAGGGTTACGGGTAGGTTTAGGGTTCAGGGTTAGAGTTAGCATTAGGGCTTAAGGTTAAGATTAGGCGGTAGGTTAGATTTAGGGTTAGATCTAGGCGTTAGGGTAAGGGCTAGCGTTAGGGTTAAGAGATAGGGTTAGGTTTAATGCTTAGGATTAGGGTTAGGGTTTGGGGTTAAAGTAAGTGTTAGGGGTTAGGTTTAAGGATCCAAGGTTAGGGTTACTTTTAGCTATAGTGTTAGGGTTAGGGATAAGGGATCCCATAAGCATTAAGGGTCTTCCTTCCTGTAGGGTTAAGGGTTAGGCTTAGAGTTAAAGGTTAAGGTTAGGGTCAGTGTTAAGATTTAGGGTGAGGGTTAACGGTTAGGGTAAAGGTTAAGCGTTAGGGTTAGGGATTAGTCATTAGGGTTTTTGGTTAGTGTTAGGGTTAGCGGTTAGGAGTTAGTGTTTTATGAAGGGGTATGGTTAGAATTAGGATTGGGGTTAGAGTTAGGGTGAGGTATAGGGGTTAGGTTTAGGGGTTAGTTTTAGGGTAAAAGGATAGGATTAGGGTTACAGGTTGGGCTTAGGTTTAGGGTTAAAGTTTACTGCTGGAGTTAGGGATAGGGTTCAGGGTTAGCTTTAGGGGTTCTGGTTAGGTTAGGTGTTAGGTTAGTGTCAGGGTTAGGTCTAGTCGTGAGGGTAGGGTTTAGGGTTAGCTTTAAGAGCTAGGGTTAGGTTTAATGGTTAGGATTAGGATTAGGGTTAAGGGTTAGGGTAAGGCTTAGGGGTTAGGGTGAAGGGTTAGGGTCAAGGGTTAGGGTTTTTGTTAGGCATAGCGTTGGGGTTAGAAGTAAGGGTTACTGTCAGTGTTAGGGTTGTAGGTAGGGTTACGGTTAGGGTTAGCGGTTTAGAATTAGTGTTAGGGATTAGGTGTCACAGTGATGACTAGGCGATAGGGTTAGAATTATGGGATAGGGGTTGTTCTCAGGAAATGGGTTATGCATTAACGTTAGGATAAGAGGTTAAAGTTAGGCGCACGGTGAGGTTTACGTGTTAAGGGGAGAAATAGGAACAGGGTTGGGTGTTATGTTCAGGGTTAGGGTTATTGTTAAAGGTATTGTTTATGCTTAGCGCACGGGCCCTGTCTGCATTAGGCGGGCGGGGGGAGTTTAGGGGGCTGGGATTGTACCCGGGAACCCACTCTATCATACTCTGGGTATGGGCCCGTGGGTTGCATGCAGGACACAGTTGTAGAGCCTCCTTTCACGCATGGCATGGGAGGATTGCAGGCTTTCTAAACTCTAAGAAAGCAAGAAGTCTCAGATTAGATTTAGGGTTAGGATTCTGGTTAGGGTTAAGGATGAAGTTTAGTGTTAGGGTGAGGGCTTAGGGTTAGGGAATAGGGTTAGGGTTAAAGGTTACTCTTAGGTTTAACGGTTACACTTTGGTTTAGGGTTGAGGTTTACGGTTAGGGTTAAGATGAGGGGTTAGGGTTTGGTACAGGGTTAGGGTTAAGTGTTAGGTTTAGGGTTGAAGATTAGGATTAGGGTTAGGATTAAAGGTTAGCGTGAGAGTTAACGCTTAGTGTTAAGGTTAAGAGTTAGGGTTTAGGTTTAGGGTTAGGGTTAGTTTTAGGGTTAGAGTTATGTGCTATGGTTTGTGTTAGAGGTCAGTGTTAGGTTTACTGGTCAAGGTTAGGGTTACGTTTAGGGGGTAGCATTACGGTTAGGGTTAGGGTTAAGGGATAGGATTAGGGATAAGTGTTGGGCTTAGGGTTAGGGTTTAGTTTTAGGGTTAGCATTAAGGATTAGGGGTAGGGTCAGGGTTAAATGTTTGGGTGCGGGTAATGGTTAGGGTCAGGGTTAAGGTTCACGGATAGGGTTAGTGTTTCGGGTTACAGGTAGGTTTAGGTTTCAGGGTTAGAGTTAGCATTGGGGCTTAAGGTTAAGATTAGGCGGTAGGATAGATTTAGGGTTAGATCTAGGCGTTAGGGTAAGGGCTAGCGTTAGGGTTAAGAGATAGGGTTAGGTTTAATGCTTAGGATTAGGGTTAGGGTTTAGGGTTAAAGTAAATATTAGGGGTTAGGTTTAAGGATCCAAGGTTAGGGTTATTTTTAGCTGTAGTGTTAGGGTTAGGGATAAGGGATCCCATTAGCATTAAGGGTCTTCCTTACTGTAGGGTTAAGGGTTAGGCTTAGAGTTAAAGGTTAAGGTTAGGGTCAGTGTTAAGATTTAGGGTGAGGGTTAACGGTTAGGGTAAAGGTTAAGCGTTAGGGTTAGGGATTAGTGATTAGGGTTTTTGGTTAGTGTTAGGGTTAGCGGTTTGGAGTTAGTGTTTTATGAAGGGGTATGGTTAGAATTAGGATTGGGGTTAGAGTTAGGGTGAGGTATAGGGGTTAGGTTTAGGGGTTAGTTTTAGGGTAAAAGGATAGGATTAGGGTTACGGGTTGGGCTTAGGTTAGGGTTAAAGTTTACTGCTAGGGTTAGGGATAGGGTTCAGGGTTAGCTTTAGGGGTTCTGGTTAGGGTTAGGTGTTAGGTTAGTGTCAGGGTTAGGTCTAGTCGTGAGGGTAAGGTTTAGGGTTAGCTTTAAGAGCTAGGGTTAGGTTTAA
>NW_027182845.1:1322500-1327500 GCF_041146395.1 Eulemur rufifrons
TTAGGGTTAAGGATGAAGTTTAGTGTTAGGGTGAGGGCTTAGGGTTAGGGATTAGGGTTAGGGTTAAAGGTTACTCTTAGGTTTAACGGTTACACTTTGGTTTAGGGTTGAGGTTTACGGTTAGGGTTAAGATGAGGGGTTAGGGTTTGGTACAGGGTAAGGGTTAAGTGTTAGGTTTAGGGTTGAATATTAGGATTAGGGTTAGGATTAAAGGTTAGCGTGAGAGTTAACGCTTAGGGTTAAGGTTAAGAGTTAGGGTGTAGGGTTAGGGTTAGGGTTAGTTTTAGGGTTAGAGTTATGTGCTATGGTTTGTGTTAGAGGTTAGGGTTAGGTTTACTGGTCATGGTTAGGGTTACGTTTAGGGGTTAGCTTTAGGGTTAGGGTTAGTGTTAGGGTTAAGGGATAGGATTAGGGTTAAGTGTTGGGCTTAGGGTTAGGGTTTAGTGTTAAGGTTAGCATTAAGGTTTAGGGTTAGGGTCAGGGTTAAATGCTTGGGTGCGGGTAATGGTTAGGGTAAGGGTTAAGGTTCACGGATAGGGTTAGTGTTAAGGGTTACGGGTAGGTTTAGGGTTCAGGGTTAGTGTTAGCATTAGGGCTTAAGGTTAGGATTAGGCGGTAGGTTAGATTTAGGGTTAGATCTAGGCGTTAGGGTAAGGGCTAGCGTTAGGGTTAAGAGATAGGGTTAGGTTTAATGCTTAGGATTAGGGTTAGGTTTTGGGGTTAAAGTAAGTGTTAGGGGTGAGGTTTAAGGATCCAAAGTTAGGGTTATTTTTAGCTGTAGTGTTAGGGTTAGGGATAAGGGATCCCATTAGCATTAAGGGTCTTCCTTCCTGTAGGGTTAAGGGTTAGGCTTAGAGTTAAGGTTAAGGTTAGGGTCCGTGTTAAGATTTAGGGTGAGGGTTAACGGTTAGGGTAAAGGTTAAGCGTTAGGGTTAGGGATTAGTGATTAGGGTTTTTGGTTAGTGTTAGGGTTAGCGGTTAGGAGTTAGTGTTTTATGAAGGGGTATGGTTAGAATTAGGATTGGGGTTAGAGTTAGGGTGAGGTATAGGGGTTAGGTTTAGGAGTTAGATTTAGGGTAAAAGGATAGGACTAGGGTTACGGATTGGGCTTAGGTTTAGGATTAAAGTTTACTTCTAGGGTTAGGGATAGGGTTCAGGGTTAGCTTTAGGGGTTCTGGTTAGGGTTAGGTGTTAGGTTAGTGTCAGGGTTAGGTCTAGTCGTGAGGGTAAGGTTTAGGGTTAGCTTTAAGAGCTAGGGTTAGGTTTAATGGTTAGGATTAGGATTAGGGTTAATGGTTAGGGTAAGGCTTAGGGGTTAGGGTGAAGGGTTAGGGTCAAGGGTTAGGGTTTTTGTTAGGCATAGCGTTGGGGTTAGAAGTAAGTGTTACTGTCAGTGTTAGGGTTGCAGGTAGGGTTACGGTTAGGGTTAGCGGTTTAGAATTAGGGTTAGGGATTAGGTGTCACAGTGATGACTAGGTGATAGGGTTAGAATTATGGGATAGGGGTTGTTCTCAGGAAATGGGTTATGCATTAACGTTAGGATAAGAGGTTAAAGTTAGGCGCACGGTGAGGTTTACGTGTTAAGGGGAGAAATAGGAACAGGGTTGGGTGTTATGTTCAGGGTTAGGGTTATCTGTTAAAGGTATTGTTTATGCTTAGCGCACGGGCCCTGTCTGCATTAGGCGGGCGGGGGGAGTTTAGGGGGCTGGGATTGTACCCGGGAACCCACTCTGTCATACTCTGGGTATGGGCCCGGGGGTTTCATGCAGGACACAGTGGTAGAGCCTCCTTTCACGCATGGCATGGGAGGATTGCAGGCTTTCTAAACTCTAAGAAAGCAAGAAGTCTGAGAATTAGATTTAGGGTTAGGATTCTGGTTAGGGTTAAGGATGAAGTTTAGTGTTAGGGTGAGGGCTTAGGGTTAGGGATTAGGGTTAGGGTTAAAGGTTACTCTTAGGTTTAACGGTTACACTTTGGTTTAGCGTTGAGGTTTACGGTTAGGGTTAAGATGAGGGGTTAGGGTTTGGTACAGGGTAAGGGTTAAGTGTTAGGTTTAGGGTTGAATATTAGGATTAGGGTTATGATTAAAGGTTAGCGTGAGAGTTAACGCTTAGGGTTAAGGATAAGAGTTAGGGTCTAGGGTTAGGGTTAGGGTTAGTTTTAGGGTTAGAGTTATGTGCTATGGTTTGTGTTAGAGGTCAGTGTTAGGTTTACTGGTCAAGGTTAGGGTTAGGTTTAGGGGGTAGCATTAGGGTTAGGGTTAGGGTTAAGGGATAGGATTAGGGATAAGTGTTGGGCTTAGGGTTAGGGTTTAGTTTTAGGGTTAGCATTAAGGATTAGGGGTAGGGTCAGGGTTAAATGTTTGGGTGCGGGTAATGGTTAGGGTCAGGGTTAAGGTTCACGGATAGGGTTAGTGTTTAGGGTTACAGGTAGGTTTAGGTTTCAGGGTTAGAGTTAGCATTGGGGCTTAAGGTTAAGATTAGGCGGTAGGTTCGATTTAGGGTTAGATCTAGGCGTTAGGGTAAGGGCTAGCGTTAGGGTTAAGAGATAGGGTTAGGTTTAATGCTTAGGATTAGGGTTAGGGTTTAGGGTTAAAGTAAATATTAGGGGTTATGTTTAAGGATCCAAGGTTAGGGTTATTTTTAGCTGTAGTGTTAGGGTTAGGGATAAGGGATCCCATTAGCATTAAGGGTCTTCCTTACTGTAGGGTTAAGGGTTAGGCTTAGAGTTAAAGGTTAAGGTTAGGGTCAGTGTTAAGATTTAGGGTGAGGGTTAACGGTTAGGGTAAAGGTTAAGCGTTAGGGTTAGGGATTAGTGATTATGGTTTTTGGTTAGTGTTAGGGTTAGCGGTTAGGAGTTAGTGTTTCATGAAGGGGTATGGTTAGAATTAGGATTGGGGTTAGAGTTAGGGTGAGGTATAGGGGTTAGGTTTAGGGGTTAGTTTTAGGGTAAAAGGATAGGATTAGGGTTACGGGTTGGGCTTAGGTTTAGGGTTAAAGTTTACTGCTAGGGTTAGGGATAGGGTTCAGGGTTAGCTTTAGGGGTTCTGGTTAGGGTTAGGTGTTAGGTTAGTGTCAGGGTTAGGTCTAGTCGTGAGGGTAAGGTTTAGGGTTAGCTTTAAGAGCTAGGGTTAGGTTTAATGGTTAGGATTAGGATTAGGGTTAAGGGTTAGGGTAAGGCTTAGGGGTTAGGGTGAAGGGTTAGGGTCAAGGGTTAGGGTTTTTGTTAGGCATAGCGTTGGGGTTAGAAGTAAGGGTTACTGTCAGTGTTAGGGTTGTAGGTAGGGTTACGGTTAGGGTTAGCGGTTTAGAATTAGGGTTAGGGATTAGGTGTCACAGTGATGACTAGGAGATAGCGTTAGAATTATGGGATAGGGGTTGTTCTCAGGAAATGGGTTATGCATTAACGTTAGGATAAGAGGTTAAAGTTAGGCGCACGGTGAGGTTTACGTGTTAAGGGGAGAAATAGGAACAGGGTTGGGTGTTATGTTCAGGGTTAGGGTTATCTGTTAAAGGTATTGTTTATGCTTAGCGCACGGGCCCTGTCTGCATTGGGCGGCGGGGGGAGTTTATGGGGCTGCGATTGTACCCGGGAAGCCACTCTATCATACTCTGGGTATGGGCCCGTGGGTTTCATGCAGGACGCAGTGGTAGAGCCTCCTTTCACGCATGGCATGGGAGGATTGCAGGCTTTCTAAACTCTAAGAAAGCAAGAAGTCTGAGAATTAGATTTAGGGTAAGGATTCTGGTTAGGGTTAAGGATGAAGTTTAGTGTTAGGGTGAGGGCTTAGGGTTAGGGATTAGGGTTAGGGTTAAAGGTTACCCTTAGGTTTAACGGTTACACTTTGGTTTAGGGTTGAGGTTTACGGATAGGGTTAAGATGAGGGGTTAGGGTTTTGTACAGGGTTAGGGTTAAGTGTTAGGTTTAGGGTTGCAGATTAGGATTAGGGTTAGGATTAAAGGTTAGCGTGAGAGTTAACGCTTAGGGTTAATGTTAAGAGTTAGGTTTAGGGTTAGGGTAGGGTTAGTTTTAGAGTTAGAGTTATGTGCTATGATTTGTGTTAGAGGTTAGGGTTAGGTTTACTGGTCACGGCTAGGGTTAGGTTTAGGGGGTAGCATTAGGGTTAGGCTTATGGTTAGGGTTAAGGGATAGGATTAGGGATAAGTGTTGGGCTTAGGGTTAGGGTTTAGTGTTAGGGTTATCATTAAGGATTAGGGGTAGGGTCAGGGTTAAATGCTTTTGTGCGGGTAATGGTTAGGGTCGGGGTTAAGGTTCACGGATAGGGTTAGTGTTAAGGGTTACGGGTAGGTTTAGGGTTCAGGGTTAGAGTTAGCATTAGGGCTTAAGGTTAGGATTAGGCGGTAGGTTAGATTTAGGGTTAGATCTAGGCGTTAGGGTAAGGGCTAGCGATAGGGTTAAGAGATAGGGTTAGGTTTAATGCTTAGGTTTAGGGTTAGGGTTTGGGTTAAAGTAAGTCTTAGGGGTTAGGTTTCAGGATCAAAGGTTAGGGTTATTTTTAGCTGTAGTGTTAGGGTTAGGGATAAGGGATCCCATTAGCATTAAGGGTCTTCCTTACTGTAGGGTTAAGGGTTAGGCTTAGAGTTAAAGGTTAAGGTTAGGGTCAGTGTTAAGATTTAGGGTGAGGGTTAATGGTTAGGGTAAAGGTTAAGCGTTAGGGTTAGGGATTAGTGATTAGGGATTTTGGTTAGTGTTAGGGTTAGCGGTTAGGAGTTAGTGTTTTATGAAGGGGTATGGTTAGAATTAGGATTGGGTTTAGAGTTAGGGTGAGGTATAGGGGTTAGGTTTATGGGTTAGTTTTAGGGTAAAAGGATAGGATTAGGGTTACGGGTTGGGCTTAGGTTTAGGGTTAAAGTTTACTGCTAGGGTTAGGGATTGGGTTCAGGGTTAGCTTTAGGGGTTCTGGTTAGGGTTAGGTGTTAGGTTAGTGTCAGGGTTAGGTCTACTCGTGAGGGTAAGGTTTAGGGTTAGCTTTAAGAGCT
>NW_027182845.1:1355000-1365000 GCF_041146395.1 Eulemur rufifrons
GGGTTAGTGGTTTAGAATTATTGTTAGGGATTAGGTGTCACAGTGATGACTAGGAGATAGGGTTAGAATTATGGGATAGGGGTTGTTCTCAGGAAATGGGTTATGCATTAACGTTAGGATAAGAGGTTAAAGTTAGGTGCACGGTGAGGTTTACGTGTTAAGGGGAGAAACAGGAACAGGGTTGGGTGTTATGTTCAGGGTTAGGGTTATCTGTTAAAGGTATTGTTTATGCTTAGCGCACGGGCCCTGTCTGCATTAGGCGGGCGGGGGGAGTTTAGGGGGCTGGGATTGTACCCGGGAACCCACTCTATCATACTCTGGGTATGGGCCCATGGGTTTCATGCAGGACACAGTGGTAGAGCCTCCTTTCACGCATGGCATGGGAGGATTGCAGGCTTTCTAAACTCTAAGAAAGCAAGAAGTCTGAGAATGACATTTAGGGTTGGATTATGGTTAGGGTTAAGGATGAAGTTTAGTGTTAGGGTGAGGGCTTAGGGTTAGGGATTAGGGTTAGGGTTAAAGATTACTCTTAGGTTTAACGGTTACACTTTGGTTTAGGGTTGAGGTTTACGGTTAGGGTTAAGATGAGCGGTTAGGGTTTGGTACAGGGTTAGGGTTAAGTGTTAGGTTTAGGGTTGAATATTAGGATTAGGGTTAGGATTAAAGGTTAGCGTGAGAGTTAACGCTTAGTGTTAAGGTTAAGAGTTAGGGTTTAGGGTTAGGGTTAGGGTTAGGGTTAGTTTTAGGGTTAGAGTTATGTGCTATGGTTTGTGTTAGAGGTTAGGGTTAGGTTTATCGGTCACGGTGAGGGTTACGTTTAGGGGGTAGCATTAGGGTTAGGGTTAGGGTTAAGGGATAGGATTAGGGATAAGTGTTGGGCTTAGGGTTAGGGTTTAGTGTTAAGGTTAGCATTAAGGTTTAGGGTTAGGGTCAGGGTTAAGTGCTTGGGTGCGGGTAATGGTTAGGGTCAGGGTTTAGGTTCACGGATAGTGTTAGTGTTAAGGGTTACGGGTAGGTTTAGGGTTCAGGGTTAGTGTTAGCATTAGGGCATAAGGTTAGGATTAGGCGGTAGGTTAGATTTAGGGTTAGATCTAGGCGTTAGGGTAAGGGCTAGCGTTAGGGTTAAGAGATAGGGTTAGGTTTAATGCTTAGGATTAGGGTTAGGGTTTGGGGTTAAAGTAAGTGTTAGGGGTTAGGTTTAAGGATCCAAGGTTAGGGTTACTTTTAGCTATAGTGTTAGGGTTAGGGATAAGGGATCCCATTAGCATTAAGGGTCTTCCTTACTGTAGGGTTAAGGGTTAGGCTTAGAGTTAAAGGTTAAGGTTAGGGTCAGTGTTAAGATTTAGGGTGAGGGTTAACGGTTAGGGTAAAGGTTAAGCGTTAGGGTTAGGGATTAGTGATTAGGGTTTTTGGTTAGTGTTAGGGTTAGCGGTTAGGAGTTAGTGTTTTATGAAGGGGTATGGTTAGAATTAGGATTGGGGTTAGAGTTAGGGTGAGGTATAGGGGTTAGGTTTAGGGGTTAGTTATAGGGTAAAAGGATAGGATTAGGGTTACAGGTTGGTCTTAGGTTTAGGGTTAAAGTTTACTGCTGGGGTTAGGGATAGGGTTCAGGGTTAGCTTTAGGGGTTCTGGTTAGGGTTAGGTGTTAGGTTAGTGTCAGGGTTAGGTCTAGTCGTGAGGGTAAGGTTTAGGGTTAGCTTTAAGAGCTAGGGTTAGGTTTAATGGTTAGGATTAGGATTAGGGTTAAGGGTTAGGGTAAGGCTTAGGGGTTAGGGTGAAGGGTTAGGGTCAAGGGTTAGGGTTTTTGTTAGGCATAGCGTTGGGGTTAGAAGTAAGTGTTACTGTCAGTGTTAGGGTTGCAGGTAGGGTTACGGTTAGGGTTAGCGGTTTAGAATTAGGGTTAGGGATTAGGTGTCACAGTGATGACTAGGTGATAGGGTTAGAATTATGGGATGGGGTTGTTCTCAGGAAATGGGTTATGCATTAACGTTAGGATAAGAGGTTAAAGTTAGGCGCACGGTGAGGTTTACGTGTTAAGGGGAGAAATAGGAACAGGGTTGGGTGTTATGTTCAGGGTTAGGGTTATCTGGTAAAGGTATTGTTTATGCTTAGCGCACGGGCCCTGTCTGCATTAGGCGGGCGGGGGGAGTTTAGGGGGCTGGGATTGTACCCGGGAACCCACTCTATCATACTCTGGGTATGGGCCCGGGGGTTTCATGCAGGACACAGTGGTAGAGCCTCCTTTCACGCATGGCATGGGAGGATTGCAGGCTTTCTAAACTCTAAGAAAGCAAGAAGTCTGAGAATTAGATTTAGGGTTAGGATTCTGGTTAGGGTTAAGGATGAAGTTTAGTGTTAGGGTGAGGGCTTAGGGTTAGGGATTAGGGTTAGGGTTAAAGGTTACTCTTAGGTTTAACGGTTACACTTTGGTTTAGGGTTGAGGTTTACGGTTAGGGTTAAGATGAGGGGTTAGGGTTTGGTACAGGGTAAGGGTTAAGTGTTAGGTTTAGGGTTGAATATTAGGATTAGGGTTAGGATTAAAGGTTAGCGTGAGAGTTAACGCTTAGGGTTAAGGATAAGAGTTAGGGTCTAGGGTTAGGGTTAGGGTTAGTTTTAGGGTTAGAGTTATGTGCTATGGTTTGTGTTAGAGGTTAGGGTTAGGTTTACTGGTCATGGTTAGGGTTACGTTTAGGGGTTAGCTTTAGGGTTAGGGTTAGGGTTACGGTTAAGGGATAGGATTAGGGTTCAGTGTTGGGCTTAGGGTTAGGGTTTAGTGTTAGGGTTATCATTAAGGATTAGGGTTAGGGTCATGGTTAAATGCTTGGGTGCGGGTAATGGTTAGGGTCAGGGTTAAGGTTCACGGATAGGGTTAGTGTTAATGGTTATGGGTAGGTTTAGGGTTCAGGGTTAGTGTTAGCATTAGTGCTTAAGGTTAGGATTAGGCGGTAGGTTAGATTTAGGGTTAGATCTAGGCGTTAGGGTAAGGGCTAGCGTTAGGGTTAAGAGATAGGGTTATGTTTAATGCTTAGGATTAGGGTTAGGGTTTGGGGTTAAAGTAAGTGTTAGGGGTTAGGTTTAAGGATCCAAGGTTAGGGTTATTTTTAGCTGTAGTGTTAGGGTTAGGGATAAGGGATCCCATTAGCATTAAGGGTCTTCCTTCCTGTAGGGTTAAGGGTTAGGCTTAGAGTTAAGGTTAAGGTTAGGGTCCGTGTTAAGATTTAGGGTGAGGGTTAACGGTTAGGGTAAAGGTTAAGCGTTAGGGTTAGGGATTAGTGATTAGTGTTTTTGGTTAGTGTTAGGGTTAGCGGTTAGGAGTTAGTGTTTTATGAAGGGGTATGGTTAGAATTAGGATTGGGGTTAGAGTTAGGGTGAGGTATAGGGGTTAGGTTTAGGAGTTAGATTTAGGGTAAAAGGATAGGACTAGGGTTACGGATTGGGCTTAGGTTTAGGGTTAAAGTTTACTGCTAGGGTTAGGGATAGGGTTCAGGGTTAGCTTTAGGGGTTCTGGTTAGGGTTAGGTGTTAGGTTAGTGTCAGGGTTAGGTCTAGTCGTGAGGGTAAGGTTTAGGGTTAGCTTTAAGAGCTAGGGTTAGGTTTAATGGTTAGGATTAGGATTAGGGTTAAGGGTTAGGGTAAGGCTTAGGGGTTAGGGTGAAGGGTTAGGGTCAAGGGTTAGGGTTTTTGTCAGGCATAGCGTTGGGGTTAGAAGTAAGTGTTACTGTCAGTGTTAGGGTTGCAGGTAGGGTTACGGTTAGGGTTAGCGGTTTAGAATTAGGGTTAGGGATTAGGTGTCACAGTGATGACTAGGTGATAGGGTTAGAATTATGGGATGGGGTTGTTCTCAGGAAATGGGTTATGCATTAACGTTAGGATAAGAGGTTAAAGTTAGGCGCACGGTGAGGTTTACGTGTTAAGGGGAGAAATAGGAACAGGGTTGGGTGTTATGTTCAGGGTTAGGGTTATCTGGTAAAGGTATTGTTTATGCTTAGCGCACGGGCCCTGTCTGCATTAGGCGGGCGGGGGGAGTTTAGGGGGCTGGGATTGTACCCGGGAACCCACTCTATCATACTCTGGGTATGGGCCCGGGGGTTTCATGCAGGACACAGTGGTAGAGCCTCCTTTCACGCATGGCATGGGAGGATTGCAGGCTTTCTAAACTCTAAGAAAGCAAGAAGTCTGAGAATTAGATTTAGGGTTAGGATTCTGGTTAGGGTTAAGGATGAAGTTTAGTGTTAGGGTGAGGGCTTAGGGTTAGGGATTAGGGTTAGGGTTAAAGGTTACTCTTAGGTTTAACGGTTACACTTTGGTTTAGGGTTGAGGTTTACGGTTAGGGTTAAGATGAGGGGTTAGGGTTTGGTACAGGGTAAGGGTTAAGTGTTAGGTTTAGGGTTGAATATTAGGATTAGGGTTAGGATTAAAGGTTAGCGTGAGAGTTAACGCTTAGGGTTAAGGATAAGAGTTAGGGTCTAGGGTTAGGGTTAGGGTTAGTTTTAGGGTTAGAGTTATGTGCTATGGTTTGTGTTAGAGGTTAGGGTTAGGTTTACTGGTCATGGTTAGGGTTACGTTTAGGGGTTAGCTTTAGGGTTAGGGTTAGGGTTAGGGTTAAGGGATAGGATTAGGGTTAAGTGTTGGGCTTAGGGTTAGGGTTTAGTGTTAGGGTTATCATTAAGGATTAGGGTTAGGGTCATGGTTAAATGCTTGGGTGCGGGTAATGGTTAGGGTCAGGGTTAAGGTTCACTGATAGGGTTAGTGTTAATGGTTATGGGTAGGTTTAGGGTTCAGGGTTAGTGTTAGCATTAGTGCTTAAGGTTAGGATTAGGCGGTAGGTTAGATTTAGGGTTAGATCTAGGCGTTAGGGTAAGGGCTAGCGTTAGGGTTAAGAGATATGGTTAGGTTTAATGCTTAGGATTAGGTTTAGGTTTTGGGGTTAAAGTAAGTGTTAGGGGTGAGGTTTAAGGATCCAAAGTTAGGGTTATTTTTAGCTGTAGTGTTAGGGTTAGGGATAAGGGATCCCATTAGCATTAAGGGTCTTCCTTCCTGTAGGGTTAAGGGTTAGGCTTAGAGTTAAGGTTAAGGTTAGGGTCCGTGTTAAGATTTAGGGTGAGGGTTAACGGTTAGGGTAAAGGTTAAGCGTTAGGGTTAGGGATTAGTGATTAGGGTTTTTGGTTAGTGTTAGCGTTAGCGGTTAGGAGTTAGTGTTTTATGAAGGGGTATTGTTAGAATTAGGATTGGGGTTAGAGTTAGGGTGAGGTATAGGGATTAGGTTTAGGGGTTGGTTTTAGGGTAAAAGGATAGGATTAGGGTTACGGGTTGGGCTTAGGTTTAGGGTTAAAGTTTACTGCTAGGGTTAGGGATAGGGTTCAGGGTTAGCTTTAGGGGTTCTGGTTAGGGTTAGGTGTTAGGTTAGTGTCAGGGTTAGGTCTAGTCGTGAGGGTAAGGTTTAGGGTTAGCTTTAAGAGCTAGGGTTAGGTTTAATGGTTAGGATTAGGATTAGGGTTAAGGGTTAGGGTAAGGCTTAGGGGTTAGGGTGAAGGGTTAGGGTCAAGGGTTAGGGTTTTTGTTAGGCATAGCGTTGGGGTTAGAAGTAAGGGTTACTGTCAGTGTTAGGGTTGTAGGTAGGGTTACGGTTAGGGTTAGCGGTTTAGAATTAGGGTTAGGGATTAGGTGTCACAGTGATGACTAGGAGATAGGGTTAGAATTATGGGATAGGGGTTGTTCTCAGGAAATGGGTTATGCATTAACGTTAGGATAAGAGGTTAAAGTTAGGCGCACGGTGAGGTTTACGTGTTAAGGGGAGAAATAGGAACAGGGTTGGGTGTTATGTTCAGGATTAGGGTTATCTGTTAAAGGTATTGTTTATGCTTAGCGCACGGGCCCTGTCTGCATTAGGCCGGCGGGGGGAGTTTAGGGGGCTGGGATTGTACCCGGGAACCCACTCTATCATACTCTGGGTATGGGCCCGTGGGTTTCATGCAGGACACAGTGGTAGAGCCTCCTTTCACGCATGGCATGGGAGGATTGCAGGCTTTCTAAACTCTAAGAAAGCAAGAAGTCTGAGAATTAGATTTAGGGTTAGGATTCTGGTTAGGGTTAAGGATGAAGTTTAGTGTTAGGGTGAGGGCTTAGGGTTAGGGATTAGGGTTAGGGTTAAAGGTTACTCTTAGGTTTAACGGTTACACTTTGGTTTAGGGTTGAGGTTTACGGTTAGGGTTAAGATGAGGGGTTAGGGTTTGGTACAGGGTAAGGGTTAAGTGTTAGGTTTAGGGTTGAATATTAGGATTAGGGTTAGGATTAAAGGTTAGCGTGAGAGTTAACGCTTAGGGTTAAGGATAAGAGTTAGGGTCTAGGGTTAGGGTTAGGGTTAGTTTTAGGGTTAGAGTTATGTGCTATGGTTTGTGTTAGAGGTTAGGGTTAGGTTTACTGGTCATGGTTAGGGTTACGTTTAGGGGTTAGCTTTAGGGTTAGGGTTAGGGTTAAGGGATAGGATTAGGGATAAGTGTTGGGCTTAGGGTTAGGGTTTAGTGTTAGGGTTAGCATTAAGGATTAGGGTTAGGGTCAGGGTTAAATGCTTGGGTGCGGGTAATGGTTAGGGTCAGGGTTAAGGTTCACGGATAGGGTTAGTGTTAAGGGTTACGGGTAGGTTTAGGGTTCAGGGTTAGAGTTAGCATTAGGGCTTAAGGTTAAGATTAGGCGGTAGGTTAGATTTAGGGTTAGATCTAGGCGTTAGGGTAAGGGCTAGCGTTAGGGTTAAGAGATAGGGTTAGGTTTAATGCTTAGGATTAGGGTTAGGGTTTGGGGTTAAAGTAAGTGTTAGGGGTTAGGTTTAAGGATCCAAGGTTAGGGTTACTTTTAGCTATAGTGTTAGGGTTAGGGATAAGGGATCCCATTAGCATTAAGGGTCTTCCTTCCTGTAGGGTTAAGGGTTAGGCTTAGAGTTAAAGGTTAAGGTTAGGGTCAGTGTTAAGATTTAGGGTGAGGGTTAACGGTTAGGGTAAAGGTTAAGCGTTAGGGTT
The DNA here is from genome assembly GCF_041146395.1 of Eulemur rufifrons. NCBI lineage: Eukaryota > Metazoa > Chordata > Mammalia > Primates > Lemuridae > Eulemur > Eulemur rufifrons. The sequence continues at coordinate 1,362,013 of NW_027182845.1, forward strand.
AGGGATTAGTGATTAGGGTTTTTGGTTAGTGTTAGGGTTAGCGGTTAGGAGTTAGTGTTTTATGAAGGGGTATGGTTAGAATTAGGATTGGGGTTAGAGTTAGGGTGAGGTATAGGGGTTAGGTTTAGGGGTTAGTTTTAGGGTAAAAGGATAGGATTAGGGTTACAGGTTGGGCTTAGGTTTAGGGTTAAAGTTTACTGCTGGAGTTAGGGATAGGGTTCAGGGTTAGCTTTAGGGGTTCTGGTTAGGTTAGGTGTTAGGTTAGTGTCAGGGTTAGGTCTAGTCGTGAGGGTAGGGTTTAGGGTTAGCTTTAAGAGCTAGGGTTAGGTTTAATGGTTAGGATTAGGATTAGGGTTAAGGGTTAGGGTAAGGCTTAGGGGTTAGGGTGAAGGGTTAGGGTCAAGGGTTAGGGTTTTTGTTAGGCATAGCGTTGGGGTTAGAAGTAAGGGTTACTGTCAGTGTTAGGGTTGTAGGTAGGGTTACGGTTAGGGTTAGCGGTTTAGAATTAGTGTTAGGGATTAGGTGTCACAGTGATGACTAGGCGATAGGGTTAGAATTATGGGATAGGGGTTGTTCTCAGGAAATGGGTTATGCATTAACGTTAGGATAAGAGGTTAAAGTTAGGCGCACGGTGAGGTTTACGTGTTAAGGGGAGAAATAGGAACAGGGTTGGGTGTTATGTTCAGGGTTAGGGTTATTGTTAAAGGTATTGTTTATGCTTAGCGCACGGGCCCTGTCTGCATTAGGCGGGCGGGGGGAGTTTAGGGGGCTGGGATTGTACCCGGGAACCCACTCTATCATACTCTGGGTATGGGCCCGTGGGTTGCATGCAGGACACAGTTGTAGAGCCTCCTTTCACGCATGGCATGGGAGGATTGCAGGCTTTCTAAACTCTAAGAAAGCAAGAAGTCTCAGATTAGATTTAGGGTTAGGATTCTGGTTAGGGTTAAGGATGAAGTTTAGTGTTAGGGTGAGGGCTTAGGGTTAGGGAATAGGGTTAGGGTTAAAGGTTACTCTTAGGTTTAACGGTTACACTTTGGTTTAGGGTTGAGGTTTACGGTTAGGGTTAAGATGAGGGGTTAGGGTTTGGTACAGGGTTAGGGTTAAGTGTTAGGTTTAGGGTTGAAGATTAGGATTAGGGTTAGGATTAAAGGTTAGCGTGAGAGTTAACGCTTAGTGTTAAGGTTAAGAGTTAGGGTTTAGGTTTAGGGTTAGGGTTAGTTTTAGGGTTAGAGTTATGTGCTATGGTTTGTGTTAGAGGTCAGTGTTAGGTTTACTGGTCAAGGTTAGGGTTACGTTTAGGGGGTAGCATTACGGTTAGGGTTAGGGTTAAGGGATAGGATTAGGGATAAGTGTTGGGCTTAGGGTTAGGGTTTAGTTTTAGGGTTAGCATTAAGGATTAGGGGTAGGGTCAGGGTTAAATGTTTGGGTGCGGGTAATGGTTAGGGTCAGGGTTAAGGTTCACGGATAGGGTTAGTGTTTCGGGTTACAGGTAGGTTTAGGTTTCAGGGTTAGAGTTAGCATTGGGGCTTAAGGTTAAGATTAGGCGGTAGGATAGATTTAGGGTTAGATCTAGGCGTTAGGGTAAGGGCTAGCGTTAGGGTTAAGAGATAGGGTTAGGTTTAATGCTTAGGATTAGGGTTAGGGTTTAGGGTTAAAGTAAATATTAGGGGTTAGGTTTAAGGATCCAAGGTTAGGGTTATTTTTAGCTGTAGTGTTAGGGTTAGGGATAAGGGATCCCATTAGCATTAAGGGTCTTCCTTACTGTAGGGTTAAGGGTTAGGCTTAGAGTTAAAGGTTAAGGTTAGGGTCAGTGTTAAGATTTAGGGTGAGGGTTAACGGTTAGGGTAAAGGTTAAGCGTTAGGGTTAGGGATTAGTGATTAGGGTTTTTGGTTAGTGTTAGGGTTAGCGGTTTGGAGTTAGTGTTTTATGAAGGGGTATGGTTAGAATTAGGATTGGGGTTAGAGTTAGGGTGAGGTATAGGGGTTAGGTTTAGGGGTTAGTTTTAGGGTAAAAGGATAGGATTAGGGTTACGGGTTGGGCTTAGGTTAGGGTTAAAGTTTACTGCTAGGGTTAGGGATAGGGTTCAGGGTTAGCTTTAGGGGTTCTGGTTAGGGTTAGGTGTTAGGTTAGTGTCAGGGTTAGGTCTAGTCGTGAGGGTAAGGTTTAGGGTTAGCTTTAAGAGCTAGGGTTAGGTTTAATGGTTAGGATTAGGATTAGGGTTAAGGGTTAGGGTAAGGCTTAGGGGTTAGGGTGAAGGGTTAGGGTCAAGGGTTAGGGTTTTTGTTAGGCATAGCGTTGGGGTTAGAAGTAAGGGTTACTGTCAGTGTTAGGGTTGTAGGTAGGGTTACGGTTAGGGTTAGCGGTTTAGAATTAGGGTTAGGGATTAGGTGTCACAGTGATGACTAGGAGATAGCGTTAGAATTATGGGATAGGGGTTGTTCTCAGGAAATGGGTTATGCATTAACGTTAGGATAAGAGGTTAAAGTTAGGCGCACGGTGAGGTTTACGTGTTAAGGGGAGAAATAGGAACAGGGTTGGGTGTTATGTTCAGGGTTAGGGTTATCTGTTAAAGGTATTGTTTATGCTTAGCGCACGGGCCCTGTCTGCATTGGGCGGCGGGGGGAGTTTAGGGGGCTGGGATTGTACCCGGGAAGCCACTCTATCATACTCTGGGTATGGGCCCGTGGGTTTCATGCAGGACGCAGTGGTAGAGCCTCCTTTCACGCATGGCATGGGAGGATTGCAGGCTTTCTAAACTCTAAGAAAGCAAGAAGTCTGAGAATTAGATTTAGGGTAAGGATTCTGGTTAGGGTTAAGGATGAAGTTTAGTGTTAGGGTGAGGGCTTAGGGTTAGGGATTAGGGTTAGGGTTAAAGGTTAACCTTAGGTTTAACGGTTACACTTTGGTTTAGGGTTGAGGTTTACGGTTAGGGTTAAGATGAGGGGTTAGGGTTTTGTACAGGGTTAGGGTTAAGTGTTAGGTTT